>NW_006922245.1:625804-626847 GCF_000298275.1 Orycteropus afer afer
TAGACAATCGGCTGGAAGAGATACGTATATGTTTCCATTCCAAAGAAAGATGATCCATTAGAATGCATAAATTATCAAACAATATCAATGTCACACATAAATAAAATTTGCTAAAGATAATTCAAAAATGACTGCAACACTACATCGATGGGGAACTGCCAGAAATTCAAGCTGGATTCTGAAGAGGATGTGGACCAAGGGCTATCATTGCTGATATCAAATGGATCTTGAATAAAAGCAGAGAATACCAGAAAGACGTTTACTTGTTTTATTGGCTATGCAAAGGCTTTCAACTGTGTGGATCATAAGAAATTATGGATAACATTGTGAAGAACTAGAATTTCACAACACTTCATTGTGCTCATGCAGAACCTGTACATAGACAAAGAGAGAGTTGTTCAAACAGAACTAGGGCATACTTAATGGTTTTAAATCAGGAAAAGTGTGCTCTGGGATGTATCCTTTCACCATACTCATTCCATCTGTATGCTGAGCAAAAAATCCAAGAAGCTAAATGATATGAAGAAGCATGAAGCATCAGGATTACAGGAAGACTCAGTAAGAACCTATGAAACGTAAATGATACAACTTTGCTTCCTGAAAGTGAAGAGGACTTAAAGAACTTACTGATAATGATAAAATTAAAAAAAAAAATACAGCTTTCAGTATGGATTACTCCTCAACATAATGAAAACAAAGATCTTTGCAACTGGATCAATACAAACATGACAATAAATGGAGAAATGATTGAATGTGTCAAGCGTTTCATTTTACTTAAAGTCATAATCAATGCCCATAGGAGCAGTAGTCAAGAATTCAGACAAGTATTTCACTGGGCAAACCTGCTGCAAAAGACCTCTTTAGAATGTTAAAGGAAAAGGGAGTACACCGAATTGTGCACATAAGAGATAGACGACAGATGCTAATACCAACCAGTATATACACAGTACTGCATTACCATTAACACCAAGGTCAGGCTACAGATAAACACATAAACATCTGAGAAGATCATATGGGGGTCAGTAAACAGGAATATACTCTAG
>NW_006922245.1:626966-629904 GCF_000298275.1 Orycteropus afer afer
GTGACACAAAATACCTGTAATCCTTACAGAAACAACAGAAGACAGACATAGAGTATTCCCTCACAGACACACAGACACCATGAGAGAGAGAGATCCAATGGGTCTACTGACTCAGGACCACAGTACTGGGGGTCACCAGACTCAACTGGGACAACAAAATACATACGAGTCTAGTTCCTCATCCTACATTGGTGAGTAGCGGCTGGTTCTTAAAAGCTTCCAAGCAGCTATCTGTTGTTGCTGCTATGTGTCATCGAGTCGGCAGCTATCTAAGATGCAGCTAATGGTCTCCTATAGTCAGAAGTGAAGAAGAGTGGAAAAAAAAAAGGACATTGGGAAGCAATCAGCCCTAGGACATGACGGCCCTCTAGACCAGAAGAACTAGATGGTGCCCTGCTACCAATGCCAACCACTCAGGAAAGGATCAAATCTAGAGTTCCTGGATAGAGTGGGAGGGAAAACATGGAACAAAATCCAAAAACTCAGTAATAACCAGAATTACTGGTTGGATGGAGTCTGGTGAGATCCCCCGATACTAAGGCCCTGGGATACATCCTATGCCTAGAATAAAACTAACTCCCAGGGGCTGGCTCTCAGCCAAATAGTAAATAAGATGCAGTACATGCAGACCACTCAACCCAGGGTGATGCACTCACATACTCTGTGGAAACGCATCCCTTGGAGCAATCGACCATGGGGCACCAGAGGGGCAACATTCACACAGAGGAACTGTAGGACAGACAGGAATGCATAACAATGAGAGGCACGGTGGGGAGAGGGGGTTACTGGGCAGGAAGGGGAGAAGACTGGGATAGGGTTGGGGATGGTAAATGGGGAGTGAAACTAAATGTACACGTAATGTTGAATGTAAAACAAACTGCTCTTTAAACTTGCACCTAAAGCACAATATAAATAAATAAATTAAATAAATAAAATGTAAAAGAGCAAAGAAATCACTTTGAAGACTAAGGTGTGCCTGACCCAAACCATGGTATTTTCAAAGGCATCATATGCATGTGAAAGCTGGACAATTAGAAGACAGAAGAAGAATACATGCATTTGAATTGTGGTGTTGGCAAAGTATATTCAAAGTACCATGGCCCTCTGGAAGGACTAACGCTATCTTGGAAGAAGTAAAGCTGGAATGTTCCTTAGAAGTGGGACTAGCCAGACTTGTCTCATGCACTTTAGTCATGTTATCAGAAGAATAGCATGCTTGGTAAAGGAGAGGGAGGAGCTCTGGTGGCGTAGTGCCTAAGGCATTGACTGCTAACCAGAAGGCTGGCAGTTGAAACCCACCAGCCACTCCTCAGAAGGAAGATGGGGCAATCTACATCCATAGTGATACTGCCTTGAAAACCCGAGGAGGAGTCGCTATGAGGCGAAATCGACTCAATGACATATTACAACAACAACAACACAAAGCAGAGGGTCAGCAAAAAAGGGAATGCCCCTCAACTGGATAGATTGACACAGTGGGTACAAGTGAGATCAAGCATAGTAAGGATTGTGAGGATGGTGCAGGACCAGGCAGTATTTCATTCTGTTGTACATGGGGTCCCGGAATGAGAATCAACTTGATGGCACATAACAACAATCACAATTACCCAACAGTTTTTAATTAAGATTCTATGTATTTAATTTTTTCCTTGTCCTTTCTGTTTTTGATTTCTAGTTTTATATCATTATGATCAGAGAAAATACTTTGTATTATTTTGATATTTTTGAATTTATCGATGCTTGCTTTTTAACCCAAAATATGACCTACTGTGGAAAGTGATCCATGTGCATTGGAGAAGAATGTGTACTGTGCTGCTGTTGGGTGGTGTGTTCTGTATATGTCTATGAGGTCTAGCTGGTTGACTGTGCTATTTAGATCTTCTAAATTTTTTTAAAATTTCTTTCTAGTTGTTCTGTCTATCAGTGAAAGTAGTGTGTTAAAGTGTCCTACTATTATTTTAGAACTATTTCTCTTTTCAATGCTGTTTGCTTTATGTATTTTAGAACTCTGTCATTGGGTGTGTAAATATTGATTATAGTTATATCCTCTCAGTCGATTGACCTTTTAATCATTATGCAATGCCCTTCTTTGTCTCTTGTAACGAATTTTGATTTAAAGTTTATTTTATCAGAGATTATCATTGCCACTCTTGCTCTCCTTTGGTTACTGTTTGCTTGATATATATTTTTTACATCTTTTTATTTTAAACCTATTGATATATTTGTGTTTATGTGTGTCACTTGGAGGGAATATATTGATGGGTCGTGTCTTTATATTTTTATACATTCTGTCACTCTCTATCTCTTGACTGGTGGATTTTTTTTTAATTGCACTTTGGATGCAAATTTACAGAGCAAAATTTGTTTTACATTCAACAATTTGTGTACTTTTGATTTCATGCCCCAGTTACCATCCCTGAACACAACAAACTCTCCTCCCCTCCTGTCCCTGTGACTACCCCCTCCCTGCACCCTTCTTAACTATGCATTCCTGTCTGTCCAGCTTTCTATGTGACTGCTTCCCCTCTGCTGTTTCATGGCTGATTGCTCTAAGGGGTGCATCTCTCTAGAGTAGGTGAGTGCATTGCCATGGAGTAGATGTTCTGTATGTAGGTCTTTCTACTGTTAAGCTGAGAGCCAATCCATGGGAGTTAGTAAAATTCTAGGCCCTAAGGGTAACCCGAGGCCATAGTCTTAGGGTTCCATCAGGCTCTGCCTGACCTGTAATCCTGGTCATTTTTTGTTTTTGAAGTTTGTTCCACATTTTTCTTCCCACTCTATACAAGATCTTCAATTTTGATCCCTTTCTGAGTGATTAGCATTGGCAGCCAGGCATCATCTAATTCTTCTGGTCTCATGGTCATTGGGCTAATTATTTCCAGATGCCTTTGATTTTCTTCACTCCTCTTTGCTTCAGATGAGAGGAGACCAATAGTTG
>NW_006922245.1:630392-643103 GCF_000298275.1 Orycteropus afer afer
TGGTAGCATAGTGCCTAAGGCACTTGACTGCTATCCCAAAGGCTGGTGGTTCAAACCCACCAGCCACTCCTTGGAAGGAAGTTTGGGCAATCTATTTCCGTAGTGATACTGCCTCAGAAACCTAAGGAGGTGTCGCTATGAGTCGGGTCCATCTTGACGGCATGTAACAACAACAACAACAATGTCCTTTAGGTTCATTTACATTATGAGGTGTTTCACTGATTCATCATTGTTCTTTAACTTTGCATAGTATTCTACTGTGTGTGAGTACCATAGATTGTTTATCAACTCATCCACTCATGGGCATTTAGATTGTATCCATCTTTTTGCTATTGTGAATTCTGCTGAGATGGACATGGGTGTGAAATGTCTGCTTGTGTCATAACTCTTATTTCTCTAGGATATATACCTATTAGTGGGATTGCTGGATCATATGGTATTTCTATTTTCTATTGTTCATTCTTTTATTTAATTTTTTTCTTTGAACAGATTAGTATCAAGGGATTTGTCCTTCATTTCACTGAATCTTTCTTCCATTGATTCAACTCCTCTTCTATGCCCTTCCATGGAGTTATCTATTTCTAATATTTTAGTGTTAATCTTCTGGATTTCTAGTTGTTGTTTTTGTCTGGTTTCTATTGTTTGTTTCTTTTGTCATTTTGTTCTTGTATTATTTTTGTGAATTTTTCTAGGGTTTTGTCTGTGTTGTGTGTGCTTTCCTAGATCTATTTATGGATCCTATATATAAGTCTTTTGGATTCTTTATCAGGTAGTTCTATTACCATTTCTTCCTCAGGAAGGTTTTCTGCCTTTTTATTTTACTCGTTTTTTAGAGCTATCTTACCTGTTTCTTCATATGATCTGTTATTATCTGCTGCTTCCAAGTCATTAAAGTGGGTGGAGGTGGAAGATTGGCTGATAAGTGTTTTGTGGTCAGGGTACTTTCCACAGCCCTGTGGGACCATGGGTTCCTTCCAGGTTGGTGCTAGCAGTTAGTGCATCCTCTGGATATCAGGGGAGGATATCTCCATAGCTACTGTGAATGAATGTTTTCCAAACAAATGGGATAGGTGTTCTGTGTATGCACAAATTGTTGTTCCAGGATATAATAGAGGATCAAGCAGTTTCACTGTATGTGCAGTCTGCCTGCCAGAATTGTCTGGGTGTGGGGTGTGTGATGTTCCAGCTGGGCAGACTTTGGATGAAGGCATTAAGAACTCCTGTTCTACATTAGGCAGACATGCAGAGAGCACCTACCAGGATGTGATGGGCTTTGCTTATGAGAAGATATGTCTAGTAGACCAGTTACTGGGCATGGGTGCATCACACACTCTTGTCAATTGTCAAGTTATTAGAGCTTTGGGTATGCTTTGCTGGTTGCCAGGTGGTCAGGGTAAGGGTGTGTGAGTCATTGGTCTCTAGACAAGCAGCAAAGGAGCTTTCACTGGAAAGCTACAGCTTTCCTGCTGAAGTGGAAGGGATACAGGGAGAAGAGGGGGTTTGTACCACTGATTGCTAAGTGGGTGACACAGAAGTGCATGCCATCAGTCATGGTGGGAGCAGAGAAGTGTGTGGGGGGTGATAGAGCACCTCTAGTCATCAGTTGGAAGCACAGCAGAGCACTACAGATTTCCAAGCAGGCAGGACACATGCACTGTCAGTTGCCACTGCTTGTCAGGGCAGTGGGGCAGTGGCAAGTGGGATCACTCAGCAGGACATTGGGGGTGGTGGAGCCTCCAGGGAAGTGGTACAGCAATGGGTAGGCATGCACATCACCAATAGCTGGGGTCATTGGTGAGCAATGCATGATCTGCAGAAATGTGTGTTTCTGGCTGCCAAGGGAGTAGGGCAACTGCAGACAGGAGCACATGCAAGCAATCACCAGGGTAGCAGAGAGCAGCATGTGAGAAAGTGTGCTGCCAGTCACAGGGGAAACAGAGTGGTGGGGGTAGCAGGGTGGGATAGCAGGCTAGGCAGACTGCCAGATGGAGGAGGGGAGATAGAGGGTGTTAAGCCAGTTGCTGGGTGGTAGGGGGGCCACAACTTTGGTCATTGGGAGGGCAGGGTGGAAGGAGGAAGCATACTCCTCCAGTTGCTGGTCACTGACATGGGCACTTGGGCACTCCTTGCTGAGTTCACAAGCAATCAGGGCCCTGCTCCAATCCAATGTCTTTACCCAGTACTCCACAGAACTTCCCATCCATAAGCAGCTTCAACCCAAATGGCCAGCGACCATTGTGGTTGCCTGGATCCCTGGAGCTTTCTCCTGGCTTCTGCACTTTCTCTCCATAATCTGCTTCATGTTCTGTTCACCTTGCTTCACACCAGATTTGTGTACCCTATATCTCTGTCTCCTAATGGGGATTCCATGAAGTTGCCTTTCCGTGCTCATCTGAAAATGCTGCTTGATTTGTCTCAAGATGGCCACGCTGTGCTGGGCCAGCTGGCCAGGCACCTACAATCCATATGTCTCCTTGTTGTTTTCATGCAGTTTCTTGTTCCATTCAGTGTTTGATCTAATTCTTCATCCTTCCATTTGGTTCTCAGGGTTCCACGACTGTCATCTGTATTTGTTTCATTTGGTTTCTCATGTCTTTGCTGTAGGAGTATGGCATGGTATGTGTGACTAAGTTACCATCTCGATTCAACTGCTCATCCATTCTTTTGTTACAAAAAAGACCTTTTTATCTTGGATGAGAAAATAGACTTCCGGATAGCAGTATGTTATTTCTACCTGTTCATATCTAAGTGAGAATCATTTCCCCTTAGTTTTAGAGATGTGACCATTTTCCATATGTGATCAATAAAATTCTTAGTCAGGCTTTAATGTATGGAAAATGGCACAAAAATGTTTTGGTATTCCAAGTTCTCTCGGAAATATGCCAAATGATGAATATATGGACAAGAAATTTAGAACTCATAGTGTCTGGGTTGTTATAAAAGAGTATACATGTTATCATTTGAAGAACAGGGGAAAAATTTAGAGGAAGATACAATAAGATATGTCCATTAATGTCTATCACTCTAAAGCACCTTGGGGAACTATATAATAAAATAAGCATCTTATTGTGTCAGTCAATACAACTCTTGGCAAGCACATATCCAACATCACAAATTATACTAATTGGTCTATCAAAATATCCAAAGACAGAGTGGACCCTAAAAATGGAATGCTTCTCTTATTGCTAGAATTGGTATTTCCAAATGAAGATAGAGATGTATGAAGGACACTTGCATAGCTATGTTCTGTGTTATGTAAAAACAGGACTGAACCTACAAGGGTATTAGTGTCACTCAGAGTAACAATCTCAAATCCTTCTCCCTACCTACTTCCTTTCCTTTTTATTTTCTGTCTCTATCACTATGGTTCACTTTTCCTTCCACCAGATTTTCCAAAATTATAATTTCTAAAATATCTCAAAAAATAAAAATATTACTGAGCAAAATATATGTTAAGGATAAATAAATGACTGTTGTTGTTATGTGCTGTCGAGTCGGCCAGACTCATAGTGACTCCTCCTTGGGTTGCCAAGGCAGTATGGAAGTAGATTGCCCCACCTTCCTTCCGAGGAGAGTCTGGTGGGTTTGAACCACCAGCCTTCTGGTTAGAAGTCAAGTGCCTTAGGCACTATGCCCCCAGAGCTCCTAAATAAAAGACTGGAGAGTCAGTATTTCATTGTTCTGAACTAGAATATGTTCTATAACAAATTCTATACACTTCTTAAATTTAAGATGGGAAAACTTTTAAAACTTAGAATTTAAAATATTATGCATTCACATTCACGTTGCCAGTGTTACACACAGAAGAAAAAGAGAAACAGTTGTGGCCAGAAAAAAAAATCAAGGAAACAGGTAGAGAGGAGAAAATAACAGTATAGTTAAGTATGAAGTTAGTAAAATCACATCATTTCAGTTTGTTTTAATCACTACTACATTTAACTCTTTTAGAATCAAGCTATATGAGTCAAAACAGAAACATTTTTCCTGTAGTGGTAAATGTCAGTGAAGCACCACACTTTTAGTAAAACCTAGAAGCAACTTTTGAAACAGATGATTCATGAGAAGCTGATGAATCACAAATTTGCTAGGTGGATCAAGGCGCTGGCCTTGTATTTTTGAGAGAGAGACTGAAAGGTAAGTCTCTTGTTACGCCATGAATTTTTAAAACACCATGTGTTCATTTTCATAACCTTCAGCAAAAATGATGGAAATCAAGGAAATATTTTTAGTAACTCTGCATTTTAAAGCCCTCACAAAATATTTGTACAGGTCTTATAGTTATGATCACATACAAGTATCTCAAAACTCCAAAGTCACTGCTGTCAAGTTGAATCCAACTCACAGAGACCTCTCCTTGGGTTTCCGAGGCGATATCACTACGGAAGTAGATTGTCCAACCTTCCTTCTGAGGAGTGGCTGGTGGGTTTGAACCGCCAGCCTTCTCTTAGCAGACAAATGCCTTAGGTAGGTAGGAATAATTCCTTTTTTGTTAATATATTCAAGGAGCTTTAAATAGAGAAAATATAATAAACAAAATATTGATCCAGATATTATCATCACTTCTTTTGATGGAGATTTTCAGAACACACACACACAAAAAAATAGCTCTGTCTTTCTTATACTACTTAGCATGCTTTTGTATGTGTTTGTGATTTTGTCAAATTGATTTCATTCTAGTAAGATAGTTGGGTCAAGCATTGAAGGGAGTCTATATGGTTCAAATTGTATAACTTTCCTCTGGATGTCAAAACTGATTATTATAGATAATGGAAGTAAGAAATACAGGGTCATTTTACTAATTTCTTGTGCTAGAGGGAATGCCTAATTAAAATTGTAATGTTAGTCCTCTAAAAGTATGCAAGGGAGGTTCATGGAGGAAGGAGATCTAGATTAGGAGGATAAATCAAGACAAAATAATCCTAAGAATAGCTTGGATGATGTTAGGACTTAAATGGAAAGAAGATAGATAATAGTATATACCTGTGGTATAACTGGGGTGGGTGCCTAAAGGAAACAGCTGGGATTTTCTAATACCTAGGCTTATGAGGAAGGGAAAGGTGCATATCCAGAGAAGGGCAGAAAAGGACATGTTCAGTTCCCCATGATGTGTGGCAAATTTAAATTTGGCAGAGTCATCAGTGTTCAATGATGAGTATGATGTGACATCAAGATTATAGGAGGCTGGAAGTACTTGAAGTTAAGCTGCTAATCAGTATATTTACAGAACAATCTCATTTAGTGACAGACGAGGCAGGCAATGCAATTCACCTTTTCACCCCTTCCTCAGGGTATTTAAGCCAACACTTCAAGTGATCCAATGGACTAGGGCTTAGTCCTTGTAGAACACTGTTTTTTTTTGTTGTTGTTATATGCCATCGAGTCGGACCCAACTCATAGCGACCCCTTCTTGGGTTTCCGAGGCAGTATCACTAGGGAAGTAGATTGCCCCATCTTCCTTCCGAGGAGTGGCCAGTGGGTTTGAACACTGAGCACCAGGAAGATTGGAATGATGCAGAATTCCAGTTGTGTCATCTGAAAATAGAGAAAGTTGTGGTGCAGTTATGCCAGGGATGCAAGAATCTAGGTCTGTGGTAGCAAAGTAAGTTTCACTATATATTATTAGTGTTTTTTTTTTTTTCAGTCAAGTGGGAAGAATTTCTGGACTAGATGGTAACCCAGAATCCAGGAGTGCAATGAAGCATCTTTTAACAACTGCAGCTGCAATGCTGTGTTGAAAAACTAAGTTTTCCAATGCAAAAAGAATATTATCTAAAACAAAAATCAAGTTTAAGCACTTGGTGAGTCCAATAGAAAAATGATCCATCTGGAAAGTTAGTACAGCAGTCTAAGAACAAAGCCAAATCCAAATGAGTGCCAGCCAACAAGTTGATATAGTTCAGGGTGGCAGAGCTGATTCAGATAGAGGGCGTCCAGCTTATGAGCACCCAGTTTTTATTCAGTTATCATGATGGTCAGAGGGAAGGGCCATGGGACAATTCAAGTTGTCACGTTTTGATTATCTTGGAATTTTTATCTGGCTTGTATGCCATAGGCATCAGTGATTCAACTTGAGAAAGCTGATCTATATTCTTTGGAATCTGAGAAGAAACTAATAAGGTCTACTCTCGTTCCACTTCTCAACCTCTGCATAAAAATCAAGAAAGAGTAAGGCTAAAACAAAGAATTTGGTTTGAATTCCATTTCATTTGTTGTGTGTTAATTTTTTGTTATCTCACATCTTGTATACTTTAATCATTTAAATAAGGAAAGAATCATGTACAGTACTAACTTCCTGTGGATGCTAAAACACGTAAAATTAATAAGTATCATTACATAGAATAATATGTTTCTGATATATGTGGCTATTAGAATTCTTCCAGAATACAATCACTTTTGATTCTTTTGTATTATAGTTGAGTGTATTGTAGTAATCAAGAAGAGATTCAAATAGAAGTATTATTTGACTTGGTAAATTGTTTCACTTATTAAAAGTAACTAAAAACAATGTAATAATTACCTCAGATAGATAGTGAATAAGTTTTTGGAAGTATAAAGCAAAGAATCCTTGGCCATAGAGAGCTAGCTATATTAAAAAGACACCATCAAGAAGGAGATATATTGTGCTATATTCTTTGGGGCTATACACATCTGAATAAGATACTCTTGAGGACATGTAACATAATTTTATTTGAGATTAAACACAGATTTAAAAGGAAAGTTTAAATCAAACATCTAGCTTAGTATTACAATATTGTTCACAGTAAAATATTCTGTCCAAGTTAGGCTTGGTTGGAGTCATAATTGTCATTTTTATAACTGGTAAAACTGAGTGGAGTTAATTATTTGAAAAACCTCAGGAATTCAAACTTTTATCATCTCCATGCAGATTGAAGTGCTTGAGGGAACCTGAAACCAGAGTCTTTAGAGGAATCCAAGATGAAGGGAGTTATTTTGTGTGTTTTTTTAAATTGAACCTTAAATTTACACGGTAACAGCTTAGTCCCACACATTTAATTGTACACTCTCCTAATTCAGAGACTCGTAGGGAGTAAGCTTTTCTCTGCACATAATTACATATGTTAAACATACCGTGGGAACATGCATTATGTGTGAACTACAAGGATAATTGTATATCTGCTCTAAACCAAAAAAAAAAAAAAATTGCCTTTGAGTTGATTTGAACTCATGGTGACTCCATGTGCCCTAGGTGTATTTATCTTTTCTGGTGTGTTTTATTCAAGCAAATGGTTGGACTGTAGGATAGTGTCCTAAGTTTAGCAGCATTTGCAGTTTTTCTCATAAAATTTATCACTCAGTCTCCAACTATGCTCTCAAAAGAATGTATCAAATTATATATTTGGAAATGTGGGATGATATACATGCTTTTACTTTACTTATAGCACCATTGTCTAAGAAGGAGCTCTGGTGGTGTAGAGCCTAAGGCATTTGACTGCTAACCAGGAGGCTGGATGTTCAAACCCACCAACTACTCCCCAGAAGGAAGATAGGGTAATCTACCTCCATAGAAATACCACCTCAGAAACCCAAGGAGGGGTTGCTCTGAATCAGGATCGACTCGACAGCAGTGAGTTTGGGTTTTGTTTTTTGTGTCTAAGAGCCTCCCTCTCAGAATAGTTTAGCTAAAGAAAACCAAACATTGTGGTAAATAATTATCTTTGAAATTTCATTTCCGCATTGTTCTTTGGGAGCAGCAGTTATTAATATATGTCCATGAACCTAAGGGCATACAGAAAGCATTTACATTTGCATGCAAATTGTGTAAACATGAGACACTTCGCATTTTTCTACAGGAAAATGTTTATAAGTTTTGTCAGATTTTTAAAGATTTTGGTACACCAAAAAGTGAAGAGAATAATTTCTTTAAAGTGTGAAGATGACCAACTTTTCATCTCAAGGACTACTTGTAACTGAATTTTTAGTAACATTGAAAGGCTGAATGAGTTTTTCCTTTTCCCTCCAAGAAAGTACTTTTTTCCACTATGAAGGGACATTTGGCATACTTTGGAATCTTTATATGACTCAAAGTACAAATCAGATCTTGTTTCACAACTCAAAAATCTTACTGAATTTTTGTAACAGTTGTTCATAAAAACATACATAATATGAAAGAGACTGCATGGAGAGTGCTTCAGGAAATGTATAAAGGTGGTGGTTGAAGAAACATTAATATAATTAGTATCACTGACCTATACATGTGAATATTGATCAAACGTCAAAAGTTTTGTTATATACATATATTTACCAAACATGTGGTCACCATGAGTCAGAATAGACTCGACTGAAACTGGTTTGGATTATTATTATGTATTGAATTGTGTCCCCCCAAAATATGTGCTGAAACATTAACTCCTATGCCTGTGGATATGATCCCATTTGGAAACATAGTTTCTCTTTGTTATGTTAATGAGGCCAATCAATCAAGCAAGTAAGTACAGATGGGGTATAATAGATGCCATGCCACAAAAAGCACATCACAGAACCAAGGAATAAAAGCTGAAAAGAGACAAAGACCTTCCCTCAGAGCCAAGAAAAAACCTTCCTCTTGAGCCAGTGCCCTGAATTTGGACTTCTAGTTTCCTAAAATGTGAGAAAATAATAATAATAATTTCTATTCCTTAAAGCCACTCACCAGGAGCTCTGGTAGCATAATGCCACTCCTCAGAAACCCAAGGAGGGGTCGCCACTCACCTATGGCATTTCTATATTTATGTTGTTGTTGTTGTTGTCATGTGCCATCAAGTTGGACCTGACTCACAGCGACCCCTCCTTGGGTTTCCGAGGCAGTATCACTACGGAAGTAGATTGCCCCATCTGCCTTCCGAGGAGTGGCTGGTGGGTTTGAACCACCAGCCTTCCGGTTAGCAGTCAAGTGCCTTAGGCACTATGCTACCAGCAGGAGTTAAATAAATAAATAAAAACTAAGAAAGGTATATTCACAATTTGAAAAGAAAAAACTCTCTACGACCTTGATTTAAGCATAATTCAAAGATGATGTGATGGAGGGTAAAAAGGAGCATCAGGAGCCCATGAGAGCCTCAATTTGTGCTCCCTTAATTAAGGCACTCAGGGCAATTCTTGGCATGGAAGTTCACCAACTCAGGGTTTTTCTAGATCTACAGCTGCTACTTTACTTCCATGTGGCAGTAATGGCCAACTGCCGTACAACTGCATTGAGATGAAGATTAGAACCTTTCACAGCAACCGTCACTATTCTGTCAATCAGAGAGGATAACAACAGAAAAATAATCCCCATCCTTGAAAGCCACATGGTAGGTCCACTCGGAACAGTCTAAGACGGTATGATCCTGCCTGTTCTTTCCAGAAGGAGCTCTGGTGGTTTACTGCCTAAGGTATTTGACTGCTAATCAGAAGACTGGTGGTTCAAACCCACCACCCACTTCTCCGGAGGAAGATTGAGTAATCTAGATACCGCCTCGGAAACCCCAGGAGGGGTCGCGATGAGTCGGAACTGACTCAATGGCAGTGAGTTTGTTTTTTGTGTTTGTATTCTTTCCAGAAAGTGTTATTTATTTATTCCTTTAAATATAGTGCATGGATTTAAGCTACTCCAAGTATCTCATTACATCTGCATAGTGATTGGGTTCAGCTGAAATGCCCTTGGCACTGCTCCTCCGATTTCAATTGGAGGTAAATAGAGGTAGTGTGTATTTTTCTGACAGCTTTGTTTACAGAAGTCTCAAAATGACAGGAAAATGATGCTGTATTTTTCAGTCTGTTTTATTCCAATAAAATAGTAGAGTCTTTCTAGATTTCTCTGGAGAGTTGACTGCTATGATATACTTGATTTGTATATGTTGAACTACATTTTATAAAGCACCTTTTAATTATTAAAGGAAAATAGATAAATCTTCATGGGATTTTCTCAATTTTATTTATTTGAAAGGTATTTTAGCTCAGCATTAAAAAACCAGAAGGGATGCTCATTTCTCCTTTCCCAAAATTACACTGTTACCAAAAGTGCTGGAATTGAGTGAATTGGGAGTAAGAAATTTTCCATTTGCTTCATAAATGTCAGGAAGAAGAAATAGGGGAGTAGGGGATGATATAACAGTCACACTGGGGAATATGTAATTGGTTCTTGGGGACATGAGCTCACTCAATATCTTATATGTATATGGTTCTGTATGCATAAAGTCATAACAACTCAATAGAGATTAATGCTTAGTCAATATTTTGCTTAGTTTGTCTATTTCCTGTCAAAATGAGGCTAACTCCCTCCCATACTTCCAGTCCAGTGCTCCTTTCTCTTGGATTATAGCTATATATTGAAGATATGTGTGTCAGGAGATTCAATTTGACTAACAGATATTTGAACCCGGTACTTGAGGATTACCACAGTTTTTCTCATTAGTCAAAAGTGATCCTACCCTGCCATTGGAGCTCTGGTGAGATAGTAGTTAAAGCATTTGCTTGCTAACCAAAAAAGTTGGGTTTAAACCTACCAGCCGCTCCATGGGAGAAAGATGAGACAGTTTGCTTCTAAAAAGATTTATAGACTTGGGAACCCTATGAGACGGTTCTACTCTGTCTTAAAGGGTCTCTATTAACTCAATGGTAGTGGGTACCCTGCCATTTGGTTCATATGGAAATCTATATAGTTTACTCAAATCTTTAAAACTGAGTAAAATCATTGTTGGTCAATCAATTCTGACTCTTATCAATAAGATATGACAAGAAGCATTATTCTGAAATTTCTGATCAGCAGGTTTTTTTTGAGGGGGTTTAGAAAGGAGAATCATATACATAGACATAAACATATTTTCACCTGCTCTGATCTATATTTAAAGTATATAGTGTATCTTTTCTGTATTTTCAACAGAAAATAAAATGCTACCTTTTTCTGAATGTGGAACGAGTGCTCAAAACATTTCTCATCTTTGGGAATGAAAAACAAAGTCTAAAGAAGAGGTGATGAAAAAGAAAATCAAGTCTATAAGTACTCACTCCTTTGTTACTCTGATTTGCCAGGCAAATTGGTGATAGTGAGGGTCTTCTGTATTTGTTAAAGTTCCTACAGAGAGTAAAGCAGAGAGATAAGAATTGAACTAAAATAGCACAAAAGCATAATAAAGCAAAACAAAAACCTGTCCTCAGCTAGAAAGAAAGTAGACAGAGAAACTTAACAGAAAAAAGACTGAAGAAAAAGAAAGTGAAGCCAACATTAGGTTTCCATTTCCCACTTAGTACTTACCGTTGTCCCTGAAGAAGCCAATTCATTTACTTCAAATGTATGTCTTTTTTTTTTCAGCTTTTCCTTCACTGAGCAGAAAATGTGCAATGAAGGAAATTATCTCAAACAATTACGAAATAATATACTGAAGTAATTAATCCCATTGAAGCTATTTTCAACCAGGTTAGGTGGAAGACAATTTTCTGTTAATGGCTGAAACTCAGAGGAATTAATAAGTGTGTAGAAAAGATATTTATTGATGAATCATGAGTCACCATTTAGACATGAGAAACAGTTCTGTATTTGTACAAAAGAGAGTGTGGAGTGGGTAACTAGTTGAAGCATTTACCATGAAAAGCAAATGAAGAATGGGAGAAGATAAAGACATTGGCATTGTTAATCATTAGTCATAAGTTTGGTTTTCATATTACTTAGCTAAAAGTTTTGAAATTTAACAGTTATGTGTGTTTTGAAATTACAGGATTGGAAATTCATGCTTTGGATCAACATTGGTGGATGAATATAATTGCATTTTTGTTGACATAACAGATTTTTAGAGTATAGTGTGGTTAATTGAATTATATATCAAATAAAATTATTTCTATATAGTCCCCCAGTAATAATAAATATCATGTGAAAGTTATCTTTATTTAATACCTAAGCGTTTTGTTTCCTATTCTATTATACAGCACATTTATAAAGCTTTGTAGAATTTAAACTTTTTAACCAAAACCCACTATATAAAAATACAAAGAACATATACTTATACATATCTTATACACACACATATATATATATATATGTCCCCCCATTCTTAACTTATCAAGATAGTTAGATTAAAAAGACCAGATTGTAAAGTGAAAATTGGTATTATACTAAAATGGAGGATGAGCACATCATATCACCAAATGGAGGATAACCACATCATTATAATGGCCAAAACACTGAGAATCAGGGCCCAGCCAAGATGACACATAACATTAACCACTGCAGGAAGCTTCACTCTCCTCTCACACCTCAGTGTTTATTACTGCCAAGCATATATCTTGTATGTGGAAAATAGTTGAACAGTAGATTTTTCACTATTGTTGTAAAGGCAAAATGCTGGATAATGAAATAGTCAGTGAGTGAAAGTAGGTGTATGTGTGTGTATATATATGTATATACATATACACATATAGGTTATATAGGTATGTATATATGTGTGTGTGTGTGTATTATGTATGTGTTCTGGTTGCCTAGTGCTGCTCTGACAAGAATATACCACAAATAGGATGGCCTTAACGAATAAGAGTTTATTCTCTCACAATTTGGAGGCTTTAAGTCCGAGTTCAAAAGTGACAGTCTCTAGGGGCTGGGTAAAAGCCCCTCAACCTTGGGTTTCAGCTCTGCCTCTTGCTTCCGGCCCACTGAAGCTAGACGCATCTGTTCACTCAGGCAGCTAATGGCTGCTAAGGTTAACAAGCACAAGGTCAACAAATAAAATGGCACAGTCCCTA
>NW_006922245.1:643588-645386 GCF_000298275.1 Orycteropus afer afer
TATACATACATACATACATATATATATATATAATTTTAGGAATGTGATTTCCATAAGATAAGGAAGTGTTCTTCTGGAAAGAATCAATCCTTGAGGCCCTAATGGAGAGCCAGAAACACTAATGATTTATGACTTCACATAACCCTTGTTGGCCATACACATCAATGAGCAATACCCTATAAATTATATTGCATGTTGTAAAACGCCATAAATTGTCAATCTTCCTGTGAGTTATTGTCATTAAATATTTTTTCTACCAACTGCAATTTTGAGTTTCTATAGTTCTATTGCAAGTCTTCTTACTAACAATTTCAGAATCTTCGGAATGGAGAATTGTAGATGTGGTGGCTGATTAGGTAGAACAAATGTCTTAAAACTGCAAAGTTAGAGGTTAAACTACTTTCCCGTGAAAATATAATAAACCACTTACAATCAACTTTGTCAGTGGACATTTCTGAATAACAATTAAACCAGCTTCCATTTTCCATTTATCTTGTTTATATTTGCATAATATAAATCAATGAAAATTCCTTTAAACCCAGAATATTAACTTGCAATCAGTGAGACTTCATCTTGGAGGGAAAGCTTGTCATTTTTCCATAGGCAATCACGCTGAAAAATCACTACATGATTTTTAAACACAAAAATGTTCTCTTTCTCAATTTAGCCTTTGAACTGTGATAGAAAATCTCTATTTGAAATCCTTTCAGACAAGTATAACAAAATCTAATACAGAGCCAGACAGATTTTCAGAGCCTGGCCATTAGTGGTCAACGTTTTTTCAAAGAATTATCTGCTTATGATATTTGCATTGAATAATATTTTACAGAAGATTATTCTCCAAAATAGAAAAAAAAAAGTCTCTTCTCCAAAATAGGAAAAAAAATCACCTAAGAATTTTCCAGAAAACTAGGTTATATTATTTTAGGAATTACACTAACTTGAAGCTTACCTTTGTTTTCTCCCTTTTAAACCTGGTATCAGTTTCCTGTGTTTCTGGCAATTGAATGTCTCTAACATGAAAATTATAATAAGCATCTTGGAAATTGCATTCAAATGAATCAAAGAATTTACTTTCTCTCCTTTTTTTCCCCCTATTCCCTGTGCAAGATCAATCTTTCCCTTGAAGAGCGGTTCAGCATTGCTAGATTTATCAAGGATTTGAAAGCTTTCTTGGTATTGCCACACGTTTTATTTTTTACCTTCCTTTGGAGATTATCCTGTTTTGCTTGCTTCAATTTAGTATTTTAGAGCTACTCTTTCAAATATCTTGTTAATCCCTTTATCTTAAGCATGATAAAATGATTATTATGATAAAAATTAATGTTAACATCTTGCTAACCATTATTGTCACATTATAACAAAAAAGCTTCCTGTATTGTTTTTAAAACAACTTCTACATTTATGACTAAAGTTTGCCATCTAGTGGGACTTGGAAGCAAATAGCAGATTACTGTTTGCTGTTTTTATAAAACTGAATGTGAAGGACTTATTTAATTTCATTAACATTTTAGTAAAGGAAATAATGGCTAAAGTTAGTCACACTGGGTACATAAATGTGCCTTGTATACTACACTTTGAATGACTGGATTAAAAAATTTTAAATACATTTGAAAACACTGAATTTAATTTTATTTGGAAACAATTTGCATCTCAAATGTAAAAATGATTTCATATCATCTATGTTATGAATAGGGAAGACCGAAGAAGAGTTGATGCTTTTCAGTTGTGGTGCTGGCGAAGAATGCTGAAAGTACCATGGACTGCTAAAAGAACTAACAGATCTGTCCTGGAGGAA
>NW_006922245.1:645592-646697 GCF_000298275.1 Orycteropus afer afer
GACTCGACGGCACTTAACAACAACAACAACATGTTATGCATGTGATCAGTTTTCAAGCTAAATGATGACAGCAAAGTCTTTTCCTCTTCCTTCTTTAACAAATATGTATATATTTTACTTTTACTGTGGTGAAAACATATACTACAAGACATTTGCCAACATAACTACTTCCACATTTACAGCTCAGAGACATTGACTACATTTTTCATGTTGTGCCACCATTATTGCTATTCTTTTTCAAAATATTCCACCACCTAATAGCATGAACTCAATGTCCCATAAACAAAAGCTTCCCCTTTCCCTCTAGCCCCTAACCCTGGTAACCACTAATAATCTTTGGTTTCTCTCTATATATACATACATCTTTTTTCACCCCACTTATCTAGAAATTCTCCCTCCCCTCCCCTCCCATCCCTGGTAACCAACAAAGAAAGTTTCCTTCTATGTATAAACCACTCCTTGACATTATACAGTAGTTTTAGAGATAAGTCCTTTGTCCGGTATGTCATTACTGAATATTTTTTTTCCCATTCTATCGTTGCTCTGTTTACTATTTTGGAGATGCACATAAGAATTTAATTTTTAGAAGGTCCCAATCATCTAGTTTATCTTCTGCTGTTTGTGTATCTCAGGTTATGCTTGATAGTCTATTTATGCCATAAATTAGGGCCCTTAGGTTTGCCTTTATTTTTTTTCTTTGCTGAACTTTATAGTTTTAGGCTTTACATTTATGTCTTTGATTCATCTGGAGTTTGTTTTTGTGTATGGGGTGAAGTATGGATCTTCTTTCATTTTTATGCAAACAGACATCCAATTTTGCCAGCACCATTTGTGAAAGAAACTCTCTCTTCCCCATTTAATGGATCTCAGCCCTTTGTCAAAGACCATAGGTTGATGATCTATTTCTGGGTTCTCAATTCTGTCCCACTGGTCTATGTGTCTGTTGTTGTACCCATACCAGGCTGTTTTGACAACTGTATAGGACGTTTTGAGTTCTGGGAGTGTGAGACCAACAGATATTTTTAATGAAGGCTTGTGCAGGCAGTTTCCATGCATATACATCTATCTACACAGTAAAAATCAGTCAGTTTGAGGAGAAATTAAG
>NW_006922245.1:647457-648015 GCF_000298275.1 Orycteropus afer afer
CGAGGAGTGGCTGGTGGGTTTGAACCGCCAGCCTTCTGGTTAGCAGTCAAGTGCTTTAGCCACTATGCTACCAGAGCTCCTTATTCTGCCTTAGTACCCTGAAAAACAAATAATCAATTCTTAACCTTGAGGACTGTTTAAAAAGTGTCATTAGTGGTTGTGAGTAAGTAAATGTATTTCTGGGGTTTTTAGACTCATTGGGTAGGCAAAAATCAGGTAGGTGGCAAGAAATGGAAAGTTATTATACTAATGATCTAAGTATAGTGACATTAAGGGGAAGGGATGATTTGATAGTCACTTCTGTGGAGATCTCAAGCAAAGGTGACAGAGGGCAAAAATATAGAGTAGAAAACTGTAGCTATTGATTCACGAGAAAGAACGAAGGCAACCACTATTTATTGATTCATAATTTAGGGACTTTGGGTGGTGGTGGTGAATAAAGCATTGAGTCCTTTTCTACAATAGAAATACAAGTGGTACAGTTGGGAAAGAAAATCATAGTACTCCTAACAGCCATTGTCTCCCATGAAAAGACAATAGAAACTTGTTTTCATCTCC
>NW_006922245.1:648890-649909 GCF_000298275.1 Orycteropus afer afer
GAAAAGCACTTTGTAAATAATAAATTGCTGTACAAATGTAAAGTATTGGTGTTACTCTGTTACACTGAGAGATGGCATTAGTCTCTAGAGTCATAGATTTTGAAATCTTATTAAAAATGTCAGCAATATTTCAATTTTTATTTATTGTTAACTCATTTATTTCACTGAGGACCAACATGCTTTATTTTTCATCAGCCTGATTTATTCAGTACATGGATTTAGGTTTTTGTATTCTGGAAGAAACTCACATACATAATCAAAAGGTGGAGATCTGATTTACATGCAAAAATCCTACCATCACTGCTGTCACTCCCTCTTGCTCAGCAGATTCAGAATCATTCACTGAAACTCAGCTAGGATGAGATACCTATGATTTAATAATATTTTTTTTCTTTATGCTCTGTTAAATGATGCTGAAGTCAGGGTCAAAGGAAAAGAGATTGATCTTAAATGTAAATTATCAATTCATTTCCAAGTTGGTAGTACGACTATGGTGATTATACAAAATGTCACAAGAACTAAAAGTATGTATTATGCAGAACATCGACATTAATATATTAATAGAGAAATGTTTTACATGCAAACCCTTTACAAATATTTACTATACCGTTCAACCTTTATGGAAGGCAGAGGAATGCTGTCAAACCTATTTTCTAGGTGATAAAATGCATCATGAGTAGCATCCAAAGCAATGTCAAAGACAGAAATCCAAAAATGTTTGCATCTACCGATTTCTCCTTAACTCTATTTCCTAACATTTTTTCTTAAATGAAGACAAAATTTCTCAGTTTTCAGAGAAAAGTCAAAACTAATGTCAGTGAATAAAGGATATAATGTAGAGGTTCTTCCCTAAGCATAGCAAATATATTTGTAAATGTAATACTGAGCTCACTATTTCCAATTCTCAGGAACCCTGGTGGTACAATGGTTAAATAAACCAAAAAACAAAACTGACTGCCGTTGAGTCAGATCCGACTCATAGAGACCCCTCCTTGGGTTTCTGAGGTGGTATCACTATG
>NW_006922245.1:651381-652384 GCF_000298275.1 Orycteropus afer afer
CTTTGGACATCTGATCAGGAGGAACTAATCCCTGGAGAAGGACATCATTCTTGGTAGAGTAGAGGGTCAGTGGAAAAGAGTAAGGCCCTAAATGAGATGGATTGACACAGTGGCTACAACAATGAGCTCAAGCATATTCATGATTTTAAGGATGGAACAGGACTGGACTTTGTTTCATAATTGGTCTCTATGAGTCAGATCTGACTCAACACCACCTAACAATAACCATAATTTTAAAGATGGTCCTTCAAATTTAGTCAATAAGCATTTTCTTCCTGTTCTAGTCAATGTTAGGAGAGATTAGAAGTCAAATATATGGCCACTAGTTATCCATGTCTCCTTCCACCTTTCTCCTCACCTCTCTATCTTGTCAAATATATTATACATACAAAACTGTGTACTTAACACATACACAAGGTTAAAGAATATTAAAAAATGAACATTTGTTTAACTACTGCATAGTTTTAGAAATAAAATATTAGCAGTACATTAGGAACAACCTTCTTCACATTTACATTGCACGCCCTTTCTATAGACTTAACCACTCTCCTGAATTTCATATTAATTTTTACCCTAACTTCTTTATACTTTAAAGATGAATGTACATATCTATAAACAAAATAATATTTATTTTTGCTGTTTGTGAAATTTAAATCAATAGTATCATAAGGCATGCATATTTCTGTGACTAGGTTTTTCTCTGAATTTTATCTCTTAAGAGTCATTCATGTTGATACATATAGCTGTGGTTCATTCTTTTTCCCTTCACTGTAATAGTTGAATCTATAGGTCAATTTGGGTAGAATTAATATTGTAACAATATTGAGTTTTTCTACTAAAAACAAGGTGTATTTCTAATCAGGTCTTTTAAAAATTTCTCTCACTAATATTTTGTAACTTGCAGTTTACAAGTGTTTCACAGTTTGTTTGTTTGTGATTTGGGTGAAGACATACAGAGCAGAATCACTTTCCACACAGCAGTTCACATACACTTTGTCTCATG
>NW_006922245.1:674688-678685 GCF_000298275.1 Orycteropus afer afer
TATGAGTCGGAAACGACTCGACGGCACTTAACAACATAACAACATCTTTTTTAACTTAGTTGTTATTTTGAAGTATGTTATTGAGTTTCTATATATTTTTAGGTTTCTAGAGATCTTTCTGTTATTGATTTCTAATCTAATTTCATTGTACCGAGAAAAGGCATTTTGTATGACTTGAATTATTTTCAATTTACTGAGACTTTTATAACCTAGAATATGGCCTATCTTGGTAAATGTTCTATATGTGTCTTAGTTATCTAGTGCTGCTATAACAGAAATGCCACAGATAGGTGGGCTTAACAAACAGAAATTTGTTCTTTAACAGTTTAGGAGGCTAGAAGTCCAAATTCATGGTCCCAGCTCTAGGGAAAGTATTTTTCTCCCTCTCCACTCAGCAAGAATGTCCTTATTATCAATCTTCTCCTGGGTCTAGGAGTTTCTCAGCACAGGGATCTTGGGTCCAAAGGACATGCTCTGCTCCCAACTCATTTTTTCTTGATTGTAGGAGGTCCCTCTCCTCTCTGTTTGCTTGTTTAATTCTTTTTATATATCAAAGGAATTGATTAAAGATGCAATCTAAATCTATAAATTGCTTTCTGCCTCATTAACATAACTTCCTCTAATCCTGCCTCATTAACATCATAGAGGGGAGGGTTTACAACACGTTGGATAATTACATCAGATCATAAAATGGAGGATAATCACATAATACTAAGAATCATGGCCCAGCCATATTGACACATATTTTTTGGGAGGCACAATTCAATCCATAACATTATGTGCTTGAAAAGGCAATGTATTCTGGAATACATGTTATAATTGCCAAATAGGTCAAATTGGTGTATAGTATTGTTCAAGATTTCTATATGCTTTCTTTTTTTGGTTGTAGCAACACTTGAGAGAGTGGTATTTAAATGTCCAAATATAATTGTGGGCATATTCATTTATTCTTACAGTTCTATCAGGTTTTGTTTTATATATTTTAAAGATTTGTAATGTTATTAGGTGTATAAATGTTAGAAGGTTATATTCTCATGGTTAATCGACACTTTTATTACTGCAATCTACTTTTAATTGTATTAACATAGCCATTACAGGTTTCTTTTGATTGAAGTTACCATAGTATACCATTCTTAATCCTTTCAGCACTGACCTATTAGTATCTGTATTAGTTTCCTATGGGAGCTCTGGTAGCAAAGTGGCTAAAGCACTTGACTGCTAACCAGAAGGCTGGCGGTTCAAACCCACCAGCCACTCCTCGGAAGGAAGGTTGGGCAATCCTACTTCCGTAGTGATACTGCCTCGGAAACCCAAGGAGGGGTCGCTATGAGTCGGGGCCGACTCGACGGCACATAACAACAACAACAACAACAACAATGGCTACCATAACAAATGTCCACAAACTGTGTGGCTTATAAGAACAGAAATCTGTTCCTTCAGAGTTCTGGAAGCCAGAAGTCCAAATTCAAGGTGACTTCAGGGCCGGTCTCTCTCTAAAGACTCTAAGGAAAAATTCTTCTTTGCCTTTTCCTAGCTTCTGGTGGCTGCCAGAAACATTGACATTTATGGTCTTTTACCTGCTTTACTCTAATTTCTGTCATCTTCATATGCCAGTCTTCCCTCTGTGTGTATGTCTGTGTCTCTGGGTATTCTTTCCTCTTTTTATAAGGACACCAGTCATACTGGACTCAGGGCTCACTCAAATCCAGTATGACCTCATCTTAACTAATTGCATCTGTAGAGACTGTATTTCTGAGGTTTCACAAGGATATGAATTTTAATGGGGGAATACTAATCAACCCAGTACAATCTGCTCTCTGGCCCCCCAGAACACACATTTGTACTATGTGTGAAAATATCTTCACCACATCTTAACATCTTTAAAAAATATAAACCCATGCCAGCATTAACTTTAAATCCCAAATTCCATCTAAATATCATAAAAACTCAAAATGTTCCATATCTCATCATCGATATCAGGCATGGACAAACCCTTGATATGATTCATTCTGGGAAAAATTCTTCTACATCTGAGGACTTGTGAAAATAGAAAACAAATCATTTGGTTCCAAATTACAATGGTCGGCCAGGTATAGAATAGATATTCTCATTCTGAAAGGAAGAAATGCAAGGAATAAAGTGATCACTCAAATAAAGTAAGTTTGTAACTCAACAGAGCAAGTTTCATTAGGTTTTAAGGACTGAGGATATTCTCTATGGCTTGATGGTCTGTCTTCTAAGCCCATGGAAGCCCCATTGGCTCCAGTATCTGGACTTGTGGAGACCCCATCAACTCTTCCAGCCTCTGACCTAGTCTCAGTGTCTTTCCTCCCTTTTCTTAAAAGATAATATAAATGAACAACCTAGTAGATCTATCAGCCTGTTTCCCAGCTCTAGAACCCCAGATTTTTAACAGCTTTCCTTCATTTTGTCCCAGTTCTGAGCCCTTCAGTCCAAATTGGCAGTGTTTTTGGTGGTATAATATTCTCAAAATCCTTGTGGGTCTTCTTTATATGCCATGGGTTTCTCTACCATTAGATACTCATAGCAAACCCTCCTTGGGTTTCTGAAGTAGTATCACTATGGAATTAGGTTGCCCAATCTTCCTTCCAAGGAGTGGCTGGTGGGTTTGAACCGCCAGCCTTCTTGTTAGCAGTCAAATGCCTTAGGAACTATACCACCAGAGCTTCTCCTTCAAGGATAATCCATCTTTATTCATAGCTTCTGCTGAAATGTTTGACTGGATCCATGAGTCATATGACTAATCTCTCCAGTAGAAGGTTTTCTAGCCATACCTTTTTTTTGTTCAATCCAAGGCATACTTTATCATTTATGGAATATGGATAAACTAAGAATTTTGAAAATTTTCAAGTTCTGGTTCCTATTTGCTTGACAGATTCTTCCTCACTTCTTTCACTTTGCTCATATTCATGCATAAGCAGTAAGAAGAAACTAAGCCAAATTTTTCTTGGAAATTGCCTCATTTAAATAACTAAGCTCATCACTTCCTTCTGACTCTTCACCAGAACTGCCTTTAACATCCATATTCTGCCAACAATCTCTTCAAGGCCATCCAGAATCTACCATGGCATTTAGTCATTGTGTCTATACTCATGAAGAATATTAGTCTATAGTTTTCCTTTCTAGTGGTGTCCTTGCCTGGTTTTATTATCAGGATTATGCTTGCTTCACAGGATGAATTTGGGAAAATTCCATCCTTTTCTATATTCTGGAAGAGTTTGAGTAGGATTGGTGTCAGCTCTTCTCTGAATGATTGGTAGAATTCTCCAGTGAAACCATCTGGGCCAGGACTTTTTTTGTTGGTAATTTTTTAATGACCTGTTCAATTTCTTCTTTTGTTATGGATCTATTCAATTTCTATCTCAGTCTGTGTTAGTTTAGGCAAGTAGTGTGTTTCTAGAAACCTGTCCGTTTCTTCTAGGTTTTCAAATTTGTTGGAGTACGGTTCTTCATAGTATCCTAATATTATTTTTATTTCTGTTGGTACTGTTGGGATATCACCCATTTCATTGCTTATTATTTGTTTTATTTGAATCTTCTCCTTCTTTCCTTTTGTTAAGTTTGCCAGTAGTTTGTCAATTTTATTAATCTTTCGAAGAACCAACTTCTAGTCTTGTTGATTTTTTCTATTTCTTTCTATTATCTTTTTCATTTATTTTGGCTTGAATCATTATTAATTTTTTTATTCTGGTGACTGTAGGCTTTTTTTCTGCCCTTTTTCTAATTGTTGGAGATGTTAGGTTAAGGTGTTGATTTTGGTTCTTTTGATGTGTGCATCTATTGTTATAAATTGTAATCTGCTCACTGCTTTCATTGTGTCCCAAAGATTTTTGTATGTTGTGTTTTCATACTCATTTGATTCAAAGAATTTTTTTAATTTCATTTTTTAAAAAATTTATTCTATTATCCAGTTGTTTTTGAGCAGAGTGTTACTCTGTTTCCATGTATTTGCAATTTTTCCATTGGTCTTCCTAGT
>NW_006922245.1:681605-686676 GCF_000298275.1 Orycteropus afer afer
CTACAGAGACGGACTTTGCAGCTTGGACTTGTCAGCTTCTATACGCTTGAGAGCCATTTGCCTAAGATAAATCTCTCTCTCTCTCTCTCTCTATAAATATATACATATACCTTGCTGGGGGTTTTTTTTGTGTGTTTCTCTAGAGAACCCAATCTAACACACTGACCCATGTCACTTTAGTTTTGTGTATTTCACTGTACATAAATTATATTTAAATAAAATGTTTTTTTTAAAGAATGTATTTTGTGCTGTTGTTGAGTGAAGTGCTCTGTGGATGTCTGCGAAGTCAAGTTTATTGATTGTATTGTTGATTTCTTCTGCAGCTTTGTTGAGTTTCTTTCCAGTTGTTCTATCTTTCATTGAAAGTGCTGTATTAAAGTCTCCTACTATTACTGTGGAGTCATATATTTATCTTTTCAATTCTGTTAAAGTCTGATTTATATATTTTGGGGCTCTTCTATTGGGTGCATAGATATTTATTATGGCTATGTCCTCTTGTTCAACTGATCCTTTAATCATTATATAATGTCTTTCCTTATCTCTTACTTTTTTTCTTATAGTCTATTTTATAAGAAATTAATATTGCCACTCCTGTCGTTTTTTGGTTGCCATATACTTGATATATCTTTCACCACCTTTGATTTCCAGTCATTTTTGTCTTTGTATCTAAGGTGAGTATCTTGTAGACAGCATATTGATGAGTCACATTTTCTTATCCAGTCTGCAACTCTCCATCTCTTGAGTGATGCATTTAATCTATTTACATTCAGCATAATTATTGACAAGTATGAATTTATTGATGTCATTTTATTATGTAATTTTTGTGGTGTTGCTGAATTATTTCTTCCACATAATTTTCTGTGCTTACCTCATTTTTTTTATGAATTATGTTGTCATCATCTTCATTGCTATTGTTTTAGTATTTGCTAAGTATTTGTAGTTGTCCACTTTTTCATTTTGAAGTGATGGTTTCTTATTTTTCTTTGAGGTAACCTTGTGATTTATTATTTTCTTCCCAAGTTTAAAACTGTCTGTTCTATCTTGCAGTTGTCTTGATTTCCTCACCATTTAGAAGTTCTGTAACTACACTATTTATTCCCTCTTTTTGGTTTGTAACTGTCTTAATTTACTAATTGATCTCTGGTTCCCTGTTTACAGCCTTGTAAGCTTATTTTACTTTGAATACTTCTATAACTGGGTTTGTTTATGGGTTATGTCATCATGTGTGTTAATCATTGGTTGTTGTTTCCTGTTATTTGTTCTCTGTCTGAAAGACTCTCTTTAGCATCCCTTGTAAGGGTGGTCTGATTTTAACAAATTACCTTAATTTCTGTTTATCTGGAAATATCCTAATTTCACCCTCATATATGAGGGACAATTTCGCTGGTATATAATTTTGGGTTGGAAATTCTTTTCTTTCAAGGTTTTATATATATCATCCCATTGCCTTCTCACCTGAACAGTTTCTGCTGAGAAATCGGAGCTTAGTCTTATTGGTCCCATGCTACTTTCAGGATTCTTTCTTTGTCTTTGGTTTTGGTGAGTTTGATAATGATATGTCTTAGTAACTTCCTTTTGGGGTCTATCCTGTTTGGCATTTATTGAATGGATGTATTCTCATCTTTTATCTTATCATATTAGGGAAATTCTTTTCCAAAAAATCTTCAAAATTTTCTCTGTGGTTTTATCTGTCTCTTCCTCTTCAGGAATTCTAATTACATGTAGCCTATTCCTGTTGATGGTATCCCATATGAATTTTAGAGGTTCTTCATTTTGTTTGCATCTTCTTTTCTGATTGATCCTTTAACAAGTAGTATTGAGTTATTTGTCTTCAATCTCACTAACTCTGTCTTCCATTGATACTATTCTATTCCTTTGCCAATTCCATGTGTTATTTCTGAAATCTTAGGATCAATCTTCTGGATTTCTATTTGTTGTTTTTGTATCATTTCTAATTTTCTGTGTACTTTGTCATTTTGTTCTTGTATTGTTTTCCTAAATTGATCTAGAACTTTTTCTGTGTTTGCCTTAATTTTGTCAGTGTTCTCCTTGAACTTGTCAGTGTTTTTCTTGATCTCTCAATCCATTGAAGGTACTCAAAATATAATTCTTTTGAACTCCTTATCAGGAAGTTCCAATGCTGCTTCCCCCTCAAGGATATTTTCTGGGTTTTGTATCCTGATCCTTTTTTTACACTATTTTATCTTGTTTCTTTGTTTGGCCTGGGATTGTCAGTTGTCTCTGAGATATTGTGATGTTGTTACATTTATGTTTAATTTGTGTTTTTATGTTGTTTTGATTTGCCCAAGATTTTTTTACTTCATTTTGTTTTGAAATATCTGTGTGAACAAGGTACTCTGCTATTTGCTAGTTGTTAGCATTTAGGCACTCACAACCTATCTCCTGGTGGTTATAATAGAGAATGAGTGTGTACACAGATCTCTGTTAGCTGTTTGTAAAGAGCAGCTGAGGATGCGTTGAGCTGGAATTGGGTGTCATCTATTGTTTGTCAGTTGGTGAAAAAACAAGTGATGACCCTCACTCAGTTGGTGGGGCTGCAGGAGGTGCAGGAATGGTTGGTTTGTGTGGGAATGGTTGCTGTCTTCCACTTAAACAATAAATAAATAAATAATACCACCACCAAAAAAAGAAAAAAGTTACTGTCTCCCACTCAATTAGACTAAATAAATAAATAAAGCACCAAAAAGTAAAAATAAGAAAACAAAAAACTCAAACTGTATGAACAAACAGGTACAATTGCAAAATAGACAATATATGAGAAGAAAAAAATTAATATGTTAGAAAAGGATAAAAGAAAGATAATGATAAAAATAGAGAAAAAAAGCCACAGTGTCTGGGATGGGAGAAAAGACAGAAAAGAGCAAGAGTAAAAGAATAGTAAAGATAAAATGGGATAACTGTAAAAGTAAAAACAAGGGATGGAAAAAATCAAAAGAAAGGAAAAGTAAGAGAACAAGGAAAAAGGAAGAGAATAAAAAAAATAAAATAAAACTAGGGATTGGAAAGAGAAAAAAACAAAACCTAAAAGGTATAAAGGACGAAGGTAAAAAGTATAATTTAAAAACTGACAAATAAAAACAAAACTGTCGGGGGCAGGGCATGACACTCAGGTTCTGGATGTGTGGAAGTGGGGGATAATGACACCTTTGTTCACCAAGAGGCTATGCTGTATAGGAGTAATAAGGCGGATGTCACAGCCTCCAGTGCAGTTGCCTGTGCTGTGCTCTCCAAGTAGAGCCTATTCTCAGGTTGCTGTCCAGGTAAGAACACCACTTGCATATATTCAAAATGGCCACACTTCTTGCAAATATTAAAAATGACTGTGCCCTCAGGACAGCCACAGGAAGTCCACATATCTGTTTGTCTCCTCCACTGTTTTCCCTTCTGGTTGTCAGACATCAATGCAGTCCTTGCCTGTCCAGTTCTTGGTGAGCAGAGCCGATTCTTAGGTTACTACTGGGACTCACTTGCAAATATTCAAAATGGCTGTGACCTCAGGACAGCTGGCAGTCCAAATTCCATTTCTCTCCTTACTCACTGTTTTCATTCAGGTTCTTCTACTAAACCAAAACAAAACAAAAACTCACTGCTGTTGAGTTGGATCTGACTCATAATGACCCCTTCTTGGATTTCTGAGGTGGTATCTCTACTGAAGTAGATTGCCCAATCTTCCTTCCGAGGAGTGGCTGGCGCATTTGAACTGCCAGCCTTTGGGTTAGCAGTAAAATGCCTTAGGGGCTATGCCACCAGAGCTCCTACTAGTTGGTATTTAATCCACTTCTTTATCCTTCCCTTCAAAGGATCATCTTCTGTATTGGTTTCAATTGGTTTCTCATTGCTTCGCTGCAGAGGATCTGTGTAGCTTGTCTGCCTATTCTACCATCTAGCCATGACATTTATTCATTGTGCTCAAACATTTTACTTATACATACATTATAAACCAAAAATACAATTTATCTTTAAACATTTTACTTTATTTAAAAAAGATGATAAAGAGTATGAAAAATTCTTATATTGACTCATGTAGTTGTGATTTTTTCATGTTTTAAATCTATCTGATTGCATTTTCCTTCTTCCTGGAAGAGTTCCTTTACTCTTTTGTATAGAGCAGGTCAGATTATGGTGAATCTTTTTCGTTTTATATATCTGAAAAATTCTTTCTTTACATTCTGTGTTAAAATATATTTTCACTTGGTTTCAATTCTAGTCTTATTATTTTTTTCTTTTAGTACTTAAAAAATGTTGTTTCACTGTCTTCTCACTTGTGTTCCTGACAAGATTTACTTTATTCATGTTTCTTGTGTTTTCAGTGATTTCTGTGGATCTGTGATTTCATTATGTTTTTCATTACCTTTGGAAATTGTTTTGCCATTGTTTCTTCAAATATTTTTCTCTACTCTCTTCTTTGGGATACCTTTCAGCAAGCAAGGTTGTGTCATTTGCATATCACACATTATAAATGAGACTTCCTCCAATCCTGATGCTGCATTCTTTTTCATATAGTCCAAATTCTCAGATTATGTGCTCAGCATACAGATTGAATAAGTATAGTGAAAGGGTACAACCCTGACACACACCTTTCCTGGTTTTAAATCATGCAGTACCACCTTGTTCTGCTAAATGACCTCATGGTCTGTATATCAGTTCCTTGTGAACACAATTAAGTGTTCTGGAATTCCCATTCTTCACAATGTTGCTCATAATTTGTTATGATCCACACAGTTGAATGTCTTTGGAAGTTCAATAAGACACAGGTAAACATCTTTCTGGTATTCTTTGCTTTCAACCAAGATCATTCTGACATCAGCAAAGATATCTTCTGTTCCATGCTGTGGTGGTTAAGTTTGTGTGTCAACTTGGCTAAGCCTGGTTGAGTGGCTGGGCAACTGGTAGTTGTTGTTCCCCATGATGAGACTGGCAATAAACTCCATGGTGGGACCTAGCACAAGCAGCTGAGTAGCTGCTTTAGGGATGTGGTCTGCTTCCCGTATATAAGAAACAGCTTTGGGAATGGTCTCTAGCTTATGGCATGCTTGAACCCTGCATGTAG
>NW_006922245.1:707926-708733 GCF_000298275.1 Orycteropus afer afer
ATCTTCCTTCTGAGGAGTGGCTGGTGCATTTGAACCACCAGCCTTCTGGTTAGCAGTCAAGTGCCTTAGGCACTACGCTACCAGAGCTCCCATTCTGTCTGTATCTTTCTTATTTCAGTTGGTTCTGTTGAGAAGAAACCATTTTCGTTTACAATTCTTGTGATTTGGATCTTCTCTTTCTATTCTTTTGTTAGATCTGCCAATGGTAATTTGATTTTATTAATCTTTTCAAAGAACCAGCTTTTTGTTTTGTTGATTTTCTCTATGGTTTTTATTTTCTGTTTCATTAATTTCTGTTCTGATCCTTATTATTTACTTGCTTCTAGATACTGTAGGATTCCTTTGTTGTTCTATTTCTAGTTGTTGGAGTTGATGAGTGTTGATTTTGTTTCTTTCCTTTTTTCTGATGTATGTATTTATTGCTATAAACTGTCCTCTGAGTACTGCTTTTGCTGTGCCCCATAGGTTTTAGTATGATGTATTTTCATTCTCATTTGTTTCTAGGATTTTTTTTTTTCAGGTTTTATCTGTTCTATTATCCAGTAGTATTTGAGCAGTGAGTTAGTCAGCTTCCATGTGCTTGCTTTTTACTTGCTCTTCCTATTATTAATATATAATTTTATTGCATTGTGGTCTGAGAAGATGCTTTGTAGTATTTCAATGCTTTTTAATTCACTGAGGCTTGCTTTATGTCTTAACATATGGTCTATTTTGGAGAAGGATCCATGTGCACTGGAGAAGAATATGAATTGTGCTTTTGTTGGGTGGAATGTTCTGTATATGTCTATGAGGTTGAGTTGGTTGATT
>NW_006922245.1:710220-711278 GCF_000298275.1 Orycteropus afer afer
CCTCTTCTTGTTCTGGAATTCCAGTGAGTCTTATGTGGTTTCTTCTCATGGCATCCCATATAATTCTTAGGTTCTCTTCATTTCTCTTAAATCTTTGTTCTAATTTTTCTTCATACAAGCTGGTGTCCAGGGATTTGTCTTCTAGTTGGGATATGCGTTCTCCAGCCAGTTCTAACCTAGTCTTTTGTGTTTCTACTGTGTTGTATAATTCTGTCATCTTCTGGATTTCTAACTGCTGTTTTTTTATGAGTTCTGATTGTGCATTAATCTTATTTTTTTGTACTTAAATGATTTTCCTGAGTTCTTCCAGGGAACTGTCTGTGTTCTCCTTTCTTCTGTTTTCAGTTTCCTTAGGCTCTTGTAAAGCTCTATAAACATATCTTCTAAATTCCTTCTCAGATAACTCTATTGCCTCCTCTTCCTCTATGTTTAATAAGACCTTTGTTTGTGGTTTTGCTTCTAATGCCTTGTCCTGTTTTTTGTTTGATTTGAGGTTGACTGTTGTTTCCTAGACATTTTGAGGTGGTCTTTAATTGTTGGTTATGTATTGATTTTTTTTTCTTGGTTTTATGGCTTAACATTTTGAAAAGGTGAAGCTGGTGTATTTTATTTTTTAGTTATTAATTCAAGTATGCTTGGTTGCTCTGCAGTTTTCTTTGTGATCATGGTATCACTGTGTGGAATGTGGATATGGGTTTCTGTTTGCCTGTCATAAAGAGGGCTTAGAGTTTGAACCAGGAGGCTTTATGTTGACTGAATGTGGTTTCTTCTATTGGATGAGTGAAGTTATTGGTGCAGAAGGTGGGGGCGGAAGAAGGAAAGCTCACTATTGCTAGGGTCGGTTTCTAGGGCTTTGAGTGGGATGCTACTGATGACATTGTACTGTTATTCATAGGCCTATAACACAAGTTCAGCAAAGACTCCAGTTGTTAGGGGTTGCCACTTTCTGCCAGGCTCAGACACATGCAGAAACCCCATTCCAGAGGCCCTTTGGTGCCAAAAAGCCAACCCAAGACAACTTCCCAGCTCCAGGATCTGCCACAGGGGTTTGTCTCTCT
>NW_006922245.1:712752-716424 GCF_000298275.1 Orycteropus afer afer
AATATTGTCTTTGACCATTTTATCTATTATGCCTTTCTGAAACTCTGAGTATATGTCAGTTATATTTTTTCAAACTGTCGTGGATTTTAGATTCTATTATCTATTTCCTATATCATTAACATTCTGGGCTTATTTTCTGGATTACTTCTCCAAATTATCTTCAAATTCAGCGACCCTCCTCATGTGTGTCTAATTGACTTTTTAAGATAACAACTTCATTGAGATGGTATTTGTGTGCAGTAAACTGTAGACATTTAATATATACTATTCAATGAGTCTTGACAGATGTATGCACTTGTGAGACCATAACAACAATCAAGATACAGAACTTTTTCATAACCCCAAAATGTTCTTCATGTCCCTTTGTATTTTCAACTCTCTCTCCAACTCTGACTGAGGCAACCACTAATGTTCTTGCTGTCCTTATAGATTAGTTTTTATTTTCTTGAATTTGATATAAATGAAATCAAATAGTCTGTAATTATTTCTGTCTTGCTTCTTTCACTGAGCATATTGATTTTTAGATTTGTCCATGTCTGCGCTTGTATCAATGGCTTATTATTGTTATTGGTACATAGCATTGCATTGTATGCATATATCACAATTGTAAAAAATCTATTCACCAGCTGATGGACATTCAGCTATTTTCTACATATTTTAGCTATTACAAATACAGCTCACCTATAGAGTTGTACATAAGCCCTTGTATAAACATAATTTTTGTATATAATAGGTAAATATCTAGGAGTGGAAGAGCTAAGTTAAGTGCAAAGTGTATGTTTAATTTTATAAGAAATTGCCAAAGAGTTTTCCAAAATGATTGTACCATTTCATGTTCCCGTAAACAAGGTATGAGAGTTCCAGTGAATTAAGTCTTACAAACATTTTTTTTTAAATTTTTAATTGTTCTAATAACTTGGTGGTGCATTTGTCTTATGGCTATTGATATTGAACCAATTTCCATGTGCCTATTAAACACACACACAAACACACACATATAGTGTTTGAATATTAATTCAAATACTTTGCCCATTATTTAATGTCTTTTAAAGTTACATTTATTAAAGTATAATTTGTATAGAGTAAAATGGTTTGAAAGATTTTGACAAATGCATACAGCCTTATAATCACTACTGCAATATAACCAATCAACCATACATTATTTTCATCACTTTCAAATTTCCCTCATGAGCTTTGAAGTCAATATTTTCTCCCAGGTGCAGTCCCTCATAATCACTAATCTTATTGTTGTCCCTATAATTGTACCTTTTCAAGAATTTCATTTAAATAGAATCAGTATGCAATTTATTATGTTTTTACTATATACTCATGTTGCATTTATTAAAATTATTTATTTTATTTTTTATTCTTTATTGCTTTGTAATGTTCCATTGTATAGATGTTTCACACCATTGTTTATTAAGTTTTTGTCTGTTACATATAGGTTGGCCACAAATATTCACTTAAAGTTCTTTTCATGGATATTTGTTTCTATTTCTCTTGAGTAAATATCTAGGAGTAAAATCACTGAGTCTTATGGCAAGAACATGTTTAACAATATAAACAACTGCCAAGCTGTGTTTCAAAATTACCTGCGTCATTTTGCATCACAAGCAGAAAATTTTAGTTTCCCCTCATCATGGCCAACAATTGGTATTATTAGTCTTTTTAATTTTAGCCACTCCAGTATGTGTAAAATGGTATCACATTGTCATTTTAATTTAATTTGTATTTCTCTAATCACTAATGGTATTGAATGTTTTTCATGTGCATATTTGTCATATCTTTTGTGCTATAGTGTCTATTTTAATTGTTTTCTTAGTTAAAGAAAAATATTTGGTTATCTTATTTATCTTATATTTCTGTTAGAATTATTTTTAATCTGCATTTTTTTCTTTTAGATATGTGGCTTGCAAATATTTCCTTTTTTTAATCTTTTTATTGTGATTTGGGCAACATTTTACAAAGCAGATTCATTTTACATTCAACAGTTCATATATACATTTTGTTTTGTGATACTGGTTATATTCCCCACAGTGTAATATCACACCTTCCACTTCCTCCCTGTGGTTACCCTTTTCCTCTGCCCTTTTTGCCTATGCATGCATGCCTCCCTAAATTTCTCCCTGTGCAAATACTCCTTTCTGATCTCCCACGGTTTATTGTTGTAAAGAGTACATATCCCTGGTGCAGGTGCTCAGCTCATAGGCTTGTCTATTGTTTTGCTGAGAGTTAAGCCATGGGAGTGAGATTAATTCCAGGCCTGAAGGGTGACTTATCAGTCACTATCAGACCAGTAAGCCTGCTCTTTTTTTATGATTTTCAGTTTTGTTCCACATTCTTCTCTCACTCTATACAGGATCTCCAATTTTGATCCCTTTCCAAGTTGTCATTGGTAGCTGGGCACCATCTAGTTCTTCTTGTCCCTGGGTCATATAGATGAGGTTCTCATGTCAAGTAGTTCTTTGGACTAACTTTTTCCATGCATCTTTGATTTTCTTTACTCTTCTTTGTTCTGGACATGGAAAGACCAATAGTTGTTACTCACCAAAGTAAAATGTACAATATTTTTGCAAATATTTTCTCCCACTCATTGGCTTATCTTTTTTAGTTTATAAACAATGTCTTTCAGAAATCTTATTTATTTATTTATATTTTATTTTTATTGTGATTTGTGTGAAAGTTTACACAGAAATTGGTTTTCCATTCAAGAATCCATACACATTCTGTTTTGTAGCATTTATTGCAATGTCCACAGTGTAATCTTATTCTTCCCACTTCCTCCCTATGCCCAGCCCTTCCATTTCATCTTCCTTCCCATTCCCTCCTACCTTCCTAGATCTATCAGTGGACAAATGCTGTGCTCTTGATCTCATATGCTTTGTATTGTTGTAACAAATGCATACCCTCCTAATATTACTGTTCACCTTATAGGTCTGTCTGTTGAGTCATGAGGGTTAAGTTCAGTTCTTAGCTTGAAGGGTGTCTAAGAGCCATAGTCTCAAGGGTTCTACCACTCTTCATTAGCCTGGCCTTTTTTAAGATTTTGAGTTTGAGTTTTGGTCCACATTTTTCCCCACTCTATTCGAGACCTCTTACTCTGATACCTTTCAGAGCAGTCAGCAGTGGTTGTGGGGTACCATCTAGCTGTCCTGGTCTCAGAGACACAGAGTCTGGGGTTCACATGTTTTATTAGTCCTTTGAAGTAGTTGTTACCTGCATCTTTGACTTTTTTCACCCTTCTTTGCTCTGGATGGGAAGAGACCAATAATTGCACCTTAAATGGCCACTCACAGAGAGTCTTTTTTTTTTTTTTTTTTTTTTAGTTTCCATCCTACTTCTCATTTTTTTTCTTTTATGGCTTATTCTTTTTGTCATAACAAATTGTTGCTTAATCTCAAATATCAAGTATTTTCTACTATGCTTCATTCTAGAAGTTTTATACTGTTATCTGATATATTTGTGTGATAGTTGGGGTTGTGTGTCAACTTGGCTGGACCACCATTCTGAGTGGTTTAAGCAGTTGTGATGTGGTTATTCCCATGAAGAGATCAGCTGTATATGTTTTGAGCAGCCAATCTATTGAAGGGAAGTTTCCCTAGGGGTGTGGTCTACTTCCAATATACATATGGACATCCTGGGAAAATGAGGGAATCATCTGTGGATCTGGAT
>NW_006922245.1:717174-719013 GCF_000298275.1 Orycteropus afer afer
GGAGAGAGACTGTTTTTCCTGAATTTGAATTGTAGCCTGGTGCTTCCCTAATAAATCCCATAATCTGTGAGTTCTGTGAGGCCACTGCAGTGAATTATCAAGCCCAGGAGAGAGGTGGTGGGTACTTTGGGAGGAACGGTTGGTGAAAGGGCTGGAGGGAGGCGGCATGTCTGGCCTTGCAGGAATAGGCCTTGAATTACTAATAGTGAGTCTGTCTTCCTCTTGTGGGGTTAGAGGAGGTCAGAAGATGTGGCCTCCTTGCCGTTTCAGCAGTTCTCCAATTTGATTAATCATAAAAGCACTGGTGACTCTACCTCCATTAGTAAGGAGGGCCCTGATGAGAGAAGGCAACATTAATAACACAAAATAATACCACAAATAGATTAAGTATTTTTGAGAAGTGAGGCTCTGGGTGATTGCATGCTTGATACTTTTCTGCAATTTTGTCAGCATGAGAAGTATAAGGAAGGTGGGTTTTTGATCCTACTTACACTAGACAAAGTGGTAAAAGAATGAGATGAGTTCAGGGCTGCTGAGTCATGGCTCAAGCACCACAGAAAAGACCTCAATGTTTCCAGTTGTACCCTGCAAGAAAGCCTTATTTCTTCTATTAACAGAGCTGATATTGCCGAAAACCAAAGCCAGAGTCTTATTGTAAGGGTGGCTGAATTACAATGTCAGTTGAATTGCCAACTCAGAATGGTGCCTGAAGTTAAAGTGAGGGCATTGACTAGGAAAAATAGGATCCTGAATCCTGGGATGGGGATACATGGGCAGACAGTCAGGAAGATGAGGATATGGAGACTATAAATTCTGTTGAATCCCTCCTGCCAACAGCAACATCCTTCCCATCTGAAGGGATTACTATAAAACCATTATCCCTTCCACCCCCTTTGATGGGATTAACCCAACTGTTCCTGGTGAGTCATTGCCTAAGGTAAATTCCATGGAAGACATTACTGAATGTTCTCAGGAACTGCCCCAACCACCTATTTTTGCTGCTAGACCTATAACTAAACTTAAGTCCAAGCGAGCCCCCAAAGGTGAAATACAAAGTGTGATTAAGGAAGTGGTACGCTATACCTTAAAAGACCTACTTGATTTTGCTAACATGTAAAGACAGAGACCTGGAGAATGTGTGTGGGAATGGCTACTGAGGTTGGGGGATAATGGTGCAAGGAATGTAACATTGGATCAGTCTGAGTTTATTGATTTAGGCCCACTAAGTATGGATTCTTCCTACAATGTTTCAGCTCCAGGGGTCATGAAAGGATCTAGTTGTTTATTTGGTTGGCTTACTGAAGCATGGATTCTGCAGTGGCCTACTTCAAGTCAAGTTGAAGTACCAGACCTGCTTTGGTATAATGTAGAAGAAGATATCCAGAGGCTTAGGGAAATTGGCACATTAGAATGGATTTATCAGATTAGACTTCTAGACCCAGAAAGGGAGAGCCCAGAAGACACACCTTTTACCACTACGATGAGAAACAAATTTGTGAAGGGAGCCCCAGCATACTTGAAGACTGCTGTGATTGCTATTTTATGTAAGCCAGATTTGACAGTGGGAACTGCCTTAATTGAATTAATACATGGCAGCAGTTAATCAACAAAGGCAAGGGTGGGCATGGTTACCATAACAGACAGCAGAGTTGAAACAGTAATCAGAATATTCTGACTCATGTGGAATTATGGCATTGGCTACATAGGGATGGTGTTCTTAGGAATGAAATGGAAACCTACTAAATATTTACTTGAATTCTATAGACAGAAGAATTCTGGGTCATATAAACAGCACTCTAGATTGAATCACCAGAATACAGAAACTGACTCAAGTCTCAA
>NW_006922245.1:719342-719973 GCF_000298275.1 Orycteropus afer afer
TGCATCTCACAGTGGGTCCAATGGATCCCAAACCCATCCTGTAGTGCAGCAATTAGCAGAATTCCCACATTGGGTCCCTGACTTATGGTGTAAGGGCTATTATGACAGAAAAATCCAAGTGGAAGCCATTAGAACTGCCTCTACCTAGAAAAACAGTAAACCAAAAGCAATACTGCATCCCTGGAGGGATCACAGAGATTACTGACACCATCAAAGACTTGAAGGATTCAGGGGGGGGGGTGATTCTCACTACATCCCCATTTAACTTGCCTATTTGGCCTGTGCAAAAAACAGATGGAACTTTGAGATTGACAGTGGATTATAATGAATTTAATCAGGTGTGGCTCCAATTGCACCTGCTGTTCCTGATGTGGTTTCATTGCTTGAGTAAATTAGTGCATCTCCTCGTACTTGGTATGCAACTATTGATCTGGCCAATGCCTTTTGCTCAATACCAATTTCAAAGGACCATCAGGAGCAGTTTCCGTTCACTTGGCAAGGCCAACAATATACTTTCACAGTGCTTCCTCAGGGGTATATCAACTTCCCAGCACTATGTCATAATTTAGTCCATAGGGATCTTGATCACCTTTCCCTTCCACAAGACATCACACTGGTCCATTATATTGAT
>NW_006922245.1:721323-723806 GCF_000298275.1 Orycteropus afer afer
GGTGGCAGGGACAGAAGTTATGCACGGGCTCAGCAACATGGACTTCCACTTAGCAAGGCTGATTTAGCTACTGCCACTGCTGAGTGCCCAATCTGCCAGCAGCAGAGACCAACACTGAGTCCACAATATGGAACCATTCCTCAGGGTGATCAGCCAGCAACCTGGTGGCAAATTGATTACATTGGACCACTTCCATCACGAGAAGGACAGCATTTCATTCTTACTGGAATAGATACTTATTTGGATATGGATTCACTTTCCATGCATGCAATGCTTCTGCCAAAACTACCATCTGTAGACTTATAGAATGTCTTATCCACCACCATGTATCTGTTCTGGTTACCTAGTGCCTCTCTGACAAGAAATATATACCACAAACGGGATGGCCTTAAAAAACAGAAGTTTATTCTTACAATTTGGAGGCTTTAAATCCAAGTTCAAAGTGCCAGGCTCTAAGAGATGGGTGAAAGCCCCTCAACCTTGGGATCCAGCTCTGCCTCCTGCTCCAGGCCCACTGGAGCTAGAGGCATTTCTTCACTCAGACAGCTGCTGTCTGCTGAGGCGGAGAAGCTCCAAGGTTGACAAGTAAAAATGCACAGTCCTGATGTTACCAAACCACATGGCAGGCCATTAACTTAAGTCCATTGTAAGTCCCAAAGTTGGCACAGCATAGCAGGCTGCTGAGCAATGACACAGCTACATGCAGGGCCCAAGCATGCCATAGGCTAGGGACCGTTCCCAAGGCTTCTCCTTATATACAGGAAGCAGTCATCCCAAAGGTAGCTACTCCGCTGCTTGTGGTAGATCCCACTATGGAATTGATTACCAGCCTCATCATGGGGAATAACTACCACCAGATGCCCAGCCACTCAATCAGGCCCAATCAAGTTGACACACAAACATAACTACCACAGTATCCCACACAGCATTGCTTCAGATCAAGGGACTCACTTCACAGCAAATGAAGAGCGGCAATGGGCCTATGCTCATGGAATTCACTGGTCTCACCATGTTCTCCATCATTCTGAGCAAATGACTTGATAGAATGATGGAATAGCCTACTAAAAACACAGTTATGGTGCCAGCTAGCTGGCAATACCTTGAAGGGTTAGGGCTATGTTCTTCAGGAGGCTGTAAATGTTGTAAACCAGCATCCAACATATGGTGCTATTTTTCCAACAGCCAGGGTTCACGGGTCCAGAAACCAAGGGGTGGCAATAAGAATAGAACCACTCATTATTATCCCTAGTGACCCACTCAAAAATTTGTTGCTTCCTGTCCCTGCTAACCTATGCTCAGTGGGTCTGGAGATATTAGTCCCAAAGGGAGGAACACTCCCTCCTGGAGACACAATACTGACTGCATTGAACTGGAAGTTCAAAATGCCACCTGGCCATTTTGGCTTCTTCATGCCTCTGGATCAACAGACAAATATAGGAGTTACTCCACTGTCTGGTGTAATAGATCCTGATTACCAAGAGGAAATTGAATTGATATTACATAATGGAGGTAAAGAAGAATATGTCTGGAATTCAGGAGATTCTATAGGATATCTCTTAGTATTCCCATGCCTTGTGATTATAGTCAATGGGAAATTATAGCTACCCAATTCTCATATGACTGCTAATGGCCCAGAGCCTTCAGGAATGAAGGTTTGGATCACCCCACCAGGCAAAGACCAGTTGAAATGCTTGCTGAGGGCAAAGGAAATATGGGAGGTGTGGTGTGAGAAGATAGTTCTGAATATCAGCTATGACCATGTGACCAGTTGCAGAAACAAGAACTGTAGTTGTTATATTTCTTCATTGTATGTGTGCATCAAATCCTTTTGCTTTCTTCAGTTACGAACTATGAAATGTAAACAGGGTTAATGAGTTTCAGTTGTATGCATGTTAGTGTATCATGTTAGGTCCAAATATGACTTTGTAATTGTCCTTATAGAGATTGTATGTGGTTAAGGAGATGTGTACAGCTGCCAAGTTGACAAAGGGTGGACTATGATATTTGGGGTTGTGTGTCAACTTGGCTGGACCACGATTCTGAGTGGTTTAAGCAGTTCTGATGTGGTTATTCCCATGATGAGATGGGCTCTATATGTTTGAGCAGCCAATCCATTGGAAGGGAGTTTCCCTAGGAGTGTGGCCTGCTTCCAATATACATATGGACATCCTGGAAAATGAGAGAATCTTCTGTGGACCTGGATCCTATTGTGCTGCCTACAACTGTCCATGAGTGAACAATCCACCATTCGTCCTGGTGATCTTGGATTCATCATCTGCCCGTGTCAACATCCTGTATACTGCCTGCCAAACTTGAGCTCATCAGCCCCTGTAGCTACATGAGTCAGGAAAAGCCTCCAGTTTGATATTTGATCCAGGAACTTGGGACTTGCCAGTTTCTATAAGTATGTGAACCATTTTCCTAAGAGAAAATTCTCTCTCCATATATATGTGTGTGTGTGTGTGTGTGTGTGTGTGTGTGTG
>NW_006922245.1:724440-728324 GCF_000298275.1 Orycteropus afer afer
AATTCTAAGCACCTGAGAAAGAGAGTGGGAACCTCCCAGAACATTGTTTTGTGCCACTCCCAACAGAAATATCCCAGGTGGGCAACTTTAGCAATCAGGAGCTCCTCAGTTGCACATGGCAAATTCCACCTTGGAGCTTACAAAGACTTATGGGTAGAAAGCCACACTAAGTAATTTACTACACCACAGTGGTTAATTGTTCTAGCAATGATAGCTGAAAAAATACCTCTTTTTTCATCATATTACTATGGTACATTTGTGAAAACTGACATGTATGTGTCTATTTCCTTATGCTAGTACCACATTGCCTTGATTATTTTAGATTTATAGTAAATTTTGAACTAAGTGTATGAATACCATAAATTTGTTCTCATTTTCTAAAATTATTCTGGCTATACTTGGTCCTTTGCTTTTCTATATAAATTTTATATTCAGTTTGTCTATTTCTGTGAAACAGTTTGCTGGGATTTGAGTGGGGTTACATTGAATCTACAGATTACTTTTGGGGGTGATTTGATATATTAACAATATTCAAGGTTACAATTTATGAATACAGTATAGCTCTTCCTTTATTTCGGTCTTTTTTATACCATTAGTTATATATATTTTAGCACACAGATAGTGCATATATTTTGTTATATTTATCCTTAAGAATTCCATAACATTTCATGTTAGTATAAATGTTATTATTTCAAAGTATTCATTCCTAATAGTGCCTAAGGCACTTGACTGCTAGCCAGAAGGCTGGCAGTTCAAACCCACCAGCCACTCCTCAGATGGAAGATGGGGCAATTTACTTCCGTAGTGATACTGCCTCGGCAACCCAAGGAGGGGTCGCTACGAGTCAGTCCGACTTGACAGCACATAACAACAACAGCAATATATATAGAAAAGAAGTCCTGATGACACAAAGGTTAAGCACTTGGCCACTGACCAAAAGGTTGGCAGTTTGAACTCATTCAGCAGCTCTGTGTGGGAAAGATCTGGTCATCTGGTTCTGTAAAGATTACAGCCAAGAAAACCCTATGGGTCAGTTCTACTCTGCCACATGGTGTTGCTATGAGTCATAATTGATTTAAGGGTACCCCACAATAGCAATGGTATAGAGAAATGCAATCGATTCTTGTATTTAGCCTAGCATTTAATGACCTTTCTAAACTTAGTCTGATAGATCATCTCTGGGTCTGGTTGTATATAAGCAACTTCAGAAGCTATTCTTTTTTTATTTTTTGTCATTATGGTAAATATATCTATCACACAACTATTGCCAATTCAACTTTTTACTGGTATACAACTTATTGACAGCATTTACATCAATTGGCTATGCAACCCTTTATCAATGCAATTTTTCCATCAGTGTAAACCAAAGTTAAGCATTCCATAAGCAATAACCCCCTTCTCCTCTCCTGGTAAGCATTAATAAACTTTGGTCTCTATACATTTGCTTGTTCTTGTCTTTTAATATAACTAAGGTCATACAATATTTGTTCATGTGGGATTGACTTATTTCACAAAGTGTAATATCTGCAAGCTCCATCTGTATTGTAGAATGTATCAAGACTTTATTTCACAATTTGTCGAAAGGAATAATGGACGAAATGAACCTCAGCCTCTATTACCCTGAAACCAGAAGAACTAGATGGTGCCTGGTTACCAGTACCCATTTCTTTAATTGGGATCAGAATAGAAGGTTCTGACTGAGAGGGAGAAAATGTGGGAGAAAACTCAAAGTCATAGAAAAGACAAGACTTACTGGTATTATAGAGGCTGGTAGAAACCCCAAGACAGTGGTGCTAATGGATCCTTCAAGCCTGCAGCTGAACTTACCCTTGTAGATCAACTTTCAGCCAAACAGTAGAAAGAACTATAAAGCGAACAATAACACCAGGAAGGAACACACTCTTTAGAACAATCAAGCCTGAGACCAAAAGGGAAGCACTTGCCCAGAAACAAAACTCAGAAGGCAGCAAGGTGCAAGAAAGAAGGACAAAAGGAAACAAGGAACACAAGGAAGAACTGAAGAGTGCTGTTAAATTGTGAGGATTATAATCAATGTCACTGAAAAAGACTATAGAAATTGTTGAATGGAAAGTTAACTTGCTCTGTAATGTTTCACTCAAACCACACACACAAAAAAAAGTATCTTTTTTGGAAAGTTTTTTTTTTTTTCTGTTACTGGCCAAGTATTATTTATGTACCACATTTGTTTCTCCGTGCATCTGTTGATGGGCATTTGGATTGTTTCCCCATTTTGGCTACTGTGATTAGTGCTGCAATGAACACTGGGGAGCAAATAATGTTTGAGTTCTAAGAGTGAAATTGCTGGGTCATATGGTAGTTCTAAGGAGCTCTGGTGGAGTAGTGGGTAAGACATTTAACTGCTAACCAGAAGTTCAGTGGTTTAAACCCACCAAACGCTCTGTGGGAGGAAGAGGAGGTAATCTACTTCCATAAAGATTCATAGCCTTGGAAATCCAATGGGGATCACTATGATTTTGAATCAACTAAATGGCAGTGGGTTTATGGTAGTTTTATTTATAAGTTTTTGAAAATCCACCACACCATTTTTCAGAACAACTGTACCATTTTGCATTTCCAGATGCCAGATTACCTTCTTTGGTAAAATGTCTGTTCATATCTTCTGCCATTTTTTTTTTTAATTGAGCTTTAGATGCAAGTTTACAGAGAAGAGTTTGTTTTACATTCAATATAATGTGTACATTTAGTTTCACTCCCCTTTTACCATCCACAACCCTAACCCAGTCTCCTCCTCTACCTGCCCAGTAACCCCCACCACACCTGTGCCCCTCATAGTTATGCACTTCTGTGAGTCCTGCATTTCTTCCATATGAATGTTGCCCCTCTGGTGCCCCATGGTTGATTTCTCCAAGAGATGCATTTCCATAGAGTATGTGAGTGCATCACCCTGGGTTGAGCAGTCTGCATGTACATCTGAGAGCCAGCCCCTGGCAGTGAGTTTTATTCCAGGCCCAGAATGTATACCAGGGCTATACGATTGGGGGTCTCACTAGACTCCATCCAACCAGTAATTCTCCCACTCTATCCAGGATCTCCAGATTTGATCCTTGGTTGGCATTGGTAGCCAGACACCATCTACTTCTTCTGGTCTCAAGGGCCATCATGTCCTAGGGCTGATTGCTCTCCAATGCCCTTGCGGTTTTTTTTTTTTTTTTTTTCACTCTTCTTCACTTTCCTTCACTTTCGATGATAGGAGACCATTAGCTGCATCTTAGATGGCTGCTTGAAAGCTATTAAGACCCCAGTGCTACTCGCCAATGTAGGATGAGGAACAAAGCTTTATGTATTTTGTTGTGCCAATTGACTCTGGTGTCCCCCAGTACTATGGTCCTGAGTCAGTAGATCTGTTGGATCTCTCTTCCACAGTGTCTGCCTGTCTGTGAGGGATTACTCTATTTCTGTTTTCTATTGTTTCGGTAAGGATTGCTGGTATTTTGTATCACTGGTATCTGTGCAAGGTTAGCCTCTGCTGAATCTATCCTTGGTCTAGAGTATACTCCTGTTCACTGACCCCCATATGATCTTCTCAGGTGTTTATGTGTTTATCTGTAACCCGGTGCTTGGTGTTAATGCAGTACTGTGGATATACTGGTTGGTATTAGCATTTGTCATCTATCTCTTATGTGCACAATTAGGTGTCCTCCCTTTGCCTAATGTTATGATGGTGGTCACAGACTCTTTCTATACATCCGTCCCCTTACCCACGTCAGCATGTGGGCTTCAACTAACCTGAAATTAATCCCTCCCCTTCCCTTCTCACTGTTGTAACCTACAAAGTGAGTTCCCTTTCTTAAGCAAACCCCTCTTTGTCTTTTTACAGTAACGGGCTCGTACAGTATTTGTCC
>NW_006922245.1:730464-731277 GCF_000298275.1 Orycteropus afer afer
ATATGGATATTATCCTATCACCAACAGCATTATACTTCAGGACAGATCTTGAAACATCCTTTGTGATGATGAATGACATGCCATTCCTCTTCAAATTGTCATTCCCAACATAGTAGATCAAATTGTCTGATCCAAAATGGCCAAAACCAGTCCATTTCAGATCACTAATGCCTAAGATATCAATCTTTATGCGTTCCATTTTATTTTTGACAACTCCCAATTTTCTTAGTTTCATATTTCATACATTCCATGTTCTGATTATTAATGGATGTTTGCAGCTGTTTCTCCTCAATTTGTGTCATGTCATGTCCGCAAATGGAGGTCTCTAAAGCTTTACTTTATCCATATCAGTAAGGTTGGTTCTACTCTGATGATGCAGCACTTTCCCAGTCCTATTTTGAGAGCCTTCCAATATAACTGGATCATCATCCTGCACTGTATCAGACATTGTTTCCAGGCTATTATGTGCTCAACAATGCTTTTATTATTGTCATAGTGCTCTGAAATTCTAATGATTCTAACATTGTTGTTGTTGTTGTTGTGATGTGCCGTTGAGTAGGACCCAACTCATAGCAACCCTTCCTTGGGTTTCCAAAGCAGTATCACTACGGAAGTAGATTGCCCCATCTTCCGAGGAGTGGCTGGTGGGTTTGAACTGCCAGCGTTCTGGTTAGCAGTCAAGTGCCTTAGACACTACAGTACCAGAGCTCCTAACATTAGATTCTAACATTGTTGTTGTTGTTGTGTGCCGTTGAGTCAAACCCGACTCATAGCGACCCCTCCTTGGGTTTCCAAGGCAGTATCACTACGGAA
>NW_006922245.1:732130-738071 GCF_000298275.1 Orycteropus afer afer
AGGAGTGGCTGGTGGGTTTGAACCGCCAGCCGTCTGGTTAGCAGGCAAGCTCCCTTCTTATCCTTAGGTTTTTCAATACTGAGTGAGGAGTTCTGAGTGAGTTTTTATGTGGGTGCTTAAGTCTCTGGGTGTTTATTCTGGTGGGTTCTCTCTGTGGTGGATGATTTTCTGGTGTGTTAGCTCTCTTTCTTCTGAGTTTTGGCTCTGGCCCTGGATGCAACTCTTTGGATTGATTTCTTTTTCACTTTTCACTTTTTGAGATTTTTATACCTCTGAATCTCAATGCATATGAGTGAGTTTTTTTCCACTGGCCTTGGATGGTGATGTAAGTAGAAGGTCTTAGCTTTACTAAGACAAAGCTGGGGAGTGCTTTATGTCTTTTCTTCATGGGGATCCCTGTTTAGGCTCTCCCATGATGACTCACTGAGGGCATAGAGTCAGTTGTTTCCCTCTGTATTGCCTGTCTGATGTATTTTTTCTCATCCTGAATGAAGATTGGGTTGTGCAGACTCCCAGTATTTCTAGATTTCAGAGCTCTTCTGCCTTTGGATTTGTCAAGATTCAACAGCAGTTACTTGGTCTCCCTTTGTCTCTGCCCAAAGTTGTGGCCCATGTACTTCCACAGCCAATCTGCACAACCTTAAAAATTGGGCTGCATATTCTTCCTGCAGATTAGCTCCTATCTTTTTTTTTTTCCAAGGAGTTGTCTGTCCCCATCCCAAAATCACCACAATGATCCAATTCCTCCAGATGCCAGTGGTTAGTATCTCCCATCTTCTGTATTTTCCCCACCGTTCCTCTCCCCTGTTTCTGGACTCACCTCTACTGTCCAAAACCCCAACTGCCATCTAGAGCTTTGATATTTCAGTTTGTCCTCCTTTAGCTCTATGAGTATATTTAAGTCGTTTAATTTAATGTCTTTGTCTAGTAAGTTCTTTGCCTGCACTTTCTTGGGGATGGTTTCTGTTCACTTCTTATTTCTTTTCCTATGAATGGGTCAGAGTATTTTATTTTTTTGCATGCATCATAATTTCTCTTTTTGGCCCCTGAAACTGAACCTTTGAATATTATAATATGGTAACTCTGTAAATCAGATTCTCCTTTACTCCCCAGATTTGAAGTGGTTGCTGCCTGCTATGGATTTTGTTTTTTGTTTCTTTGTTTCTTTAAATTGTGCTTTAGGTACAAGTTTACAGAGCAGAGTTTGTTTTTCATTCAACATTTCATGTACATTTAGTTTCATTCCCCATTTACCATCCCCAACCCTAACAAGTTTCCTCCCCTCCCTGTCCAGTAACCCCCTGTTGTGATTACCTAATGCCACTCTGACAGGAATATACCACAAATAGGATGGCCTTAACAAACAGGACTTTATTCTCTTACAGTTTGGAGGTTTTAAGTACAAGTTCAAAGTGTCAGACTCTAGGGGCTGGGTGAAAACCTCAACCTTGGGCTTCAGCTCTGCCTCCAGCTCCCAGCCCATTGAAGCTAGAGGCTTTTCTTCATTCCGACAGCTACTGGCTGCTGAGGCTGCCAAGCCCAAGGTTTACAAGTAAAAGGCACAGTCCTGATGTTACCAAACCACATGGCAGGCCATTGATTCAAATCCATTGTAAGTCTGCAGGTCGGCGGAGCATGGCAAGCTGCTGAACAATGACATGACTACATGCAGGGTCCAAGCATGCCATAAGCTAGAGGCCATTCCCCAAGGGTTCTGCTATTATACAGGAAGCTCTGGTAGCATAGTGCCTAAGGCACTTGACTGCTAACCAGAAGGCTGGCGGTTCAAACCCACCAGCCACTCCTCGGAAGAAAGGTTGGGCAATCCTTCTTCCGTAGTGATACTGCCTCGGAAACCCAAGGAGGGGTCGCTATGAGTCGGGGCCGACTCGACGGCAAAACAACAACAACAACAGACCACATCCCTAAAGCAGCTACTCAGCTGCTCACAGTAGATTCCACAATGGAGCTGATTACCAGTCTCATCATGAGGAATACTATATCCAGCTACCCATCCACTCAACCAGGCCCAGCCAACTGACATGCAAACTGAACTACAACCCCCCTTGCTCCTCATAGTTTTGCACTCCTGTGTGTCCTGAATTTCCTCTGTGTGAATGTTTCCCCTCTGGTGCATTTCTTTAGTGACTTTTCTAAATTGTTTTTGTGAAAACTTTATTTTTGTTCTGTGGTCTCTGAAGTCTCTGTTCCTTTAGCTTAGTTTTTAGCTATCGTTTTGACAGAGGTTTCCTTAAACACCTGAATCGAAAAATATTAAAAAGAAAATGGAAAGAAAAAAAAAAATTCTACAGTTGTTACCATATCAGGTCAGTGTTGAAGCACTCCTTTGCTTACCCAGGCAATTTACAATTCTGCCTTAGCCTCCACTTCCTGTGCTGATCCTAAAGATCAGCCAGAGGTAAAAGCTTATGGTTTTCTAAGTTTTTTTCCTGAGCATGTGTTCTGCCTTGGGCATGCCATGTCTTTTTATACTCCCTGGTATACACAAGAGCTTTGAAAAGTTCTGAATCTCCAAAGTATCTCACTCTCTAGTTTTTCTTCTTAGTCTTTACCCCTGTCTTTTGATTGCTTGAACTTTTTGCCCCAGGTGCAATGGTTTCTTTCTTTGCTTTTTGAAGTTTTAGAGGAATAGCTCTGCATAACTGCTCCCCAGAGAGTTACAAGTTAGGCAAAACAAAGGCATTCCACTGCATCAATCTTTCAGGAAGTTCCAGGTAGGTCAAAACAGACAAACATAGTTTCTTGGGAACAAGATCCATTTTGCTTCCTCTACAAACAGGTACCTGTACTAGGTGGGCTGCTATTTTAAAACTCATAGGTGTGTACTGAGGAAGATGGGGGCAAGGGTAAGTTACAACACTACAAAGCTTTCTTACTGTGTTTTATTCTGGCTTTTCTCTGGTTTAAGTATTTCCAATTTTCTCTAAACATTTGACTATCTTTCAGAGCCATAATAAGGATGATTCTGATGTTTTTGATAGCTGTTTTGGAGTTTCTGGGAGGGATGGGTTCTGGGAGTCCCCTAATTTGGCATTTTCCTTGACATCATTTTTCAGTCATTTTTGTATGATACATTTATAACCCTGCAAATCACATTACTCAATAACTTGTACAGAATTTTCCATGATGATTTCATTGTAATTAAACATATCTTATATACACCAAACTAGGAGCCCTAGTGCTACAATGGTTAAGCACTCAGATGCTAATTTCATTGGCTAGGCAAATGTGTATTCTGTCAAAATTTAGAGTAGGCTTGTTCAGCAATACCTTTCTACAATTGATTTTCAAATATATTGTGGGATAGATTTTTTTTAATGTGTAAACTTAGACCAGATTTCCCAATTAATTAATCAAATTAATGTAGGTGTTGATGTGAAGGTAATTTGGAGATGTAATTAAAGCTCTTAATTAGTTCAGTTTATATTAAGGAGATTATCCTCCAAATCTTGGTGGCCTGAATCAATCAGTTGAAAAGCCTTAAAGGTAAAACTATATTTACAACAACAACAACAAAGACCAGCTACTGAGGCTGCTTATGTACAACCAAATATCTCATGGGATTTTTTTTTTCTTTGTTTGGAGATGTAGTGTCATGGTTTCATAATATATTTAAGTTAACTGGCCTAATAATCCTGTTTAGAGTTTTGTTCTGCCTCCTACTTCAGTGTGTAATGCCTGGGGTCTTAAAACCTTGCAAGCAGCCATGAAAGGTGCAATAATTGCTCTCTATTTGCCTAGAACAACACAGGAAGAACAAGAGTCAGTAATAAGAGGAGGATATGGCATATATGGCTCCAGGAATATCTGCCTCCTTTGCCATGAAAATCATTATATAGAAGAATTCTGTTCAAAAGGGGGAAAATGTAGAACAGAATTCCAAGTTCTCATGGACTCCAAATCTTCTGGAGCCATTGAAGCTGGATGAATGACAAAAAACCATTGCCCTGAGATAATTTTTAAACTTTAAACCAGAAATATGCCCTGAAGTCTTCTTAAAACCAAACAATAGTTTAGTGTAACTGGTAAACAATGTCTGCCTTGAGCATTGTGTTCTTTTAAGACCTGTCTCTATTGGATTGAAAAAGTTCTAGTGGTGCAGTGGTTAAGCACTTGGTTTTTAACCAAAAGATTAGTGGTTCAAACCCACCAGCTGCTCTGCAGGATAAAGATGCAGCAGTCTACTTCCATAAATATTACAGCCTTGGGAATCCTGTGGAGCCTTTCTACACTGTTCTATAATGTCACTATGAGTTGGAATTAATAGGTAACAGGTGTGATTTGCTATATGGGATCAATTTGACAACAGCAACTCAAAAGATTGGATAGGAAATTTAGGGAACAGTGAGTTTGTGTTAATGGTGAGGAACAATTTGGAAAAGGAGAGTAGAAAGTGATAATGGTAGTACAACTTGAAGAATGTAATCAATGTCAGTAAATTTTACATGTAGAAATCATTGAATTGATGTGTATTCTACTGCATATATTCTCAACAACAACAAAAATGAAATAAGTAAATATATATACATATATATTTACTTAATTTATATGTAGATACACATTTATATATATATAATACATACACACACACACACACACACATATAGCTAAGAATAAACTATAAAAGAAATGAAATTTTGCCTGTGGACAGTGCCTTTGGCCTATATCCATGAGTGCTACCTTGTCCATGATCTTTCTTTCTGACAGCTTGTCCCACATATTTCATACTCTTAGCTAGGCACCACAATTGCATAAGCTAATTGCTTTTAATAAATCTCTTTCCTTTTCTCTCACAGACTCCCTTCTTCCTTCCCTCCTCCTCTGCTTCATCTCTCTCCTCTTCTTCCTCCTCCTCTTCTTCCTCCTCCTCCTCTTCTTCTTCCTCCTCCCCTCCTCCTTCTTTATGCATACATATATAGCTATATACACACAAATATAGAGATAGATAGATCGAACGACAGGTAGATAAATAGGCAGATAGATAAAGATATCCTACTAATCCTTCTTCTCTGGTTGAATCCCAAGAAATGCAGATTTTTATATTTGAAATAGGGTACCAGTATAACAAACATCAAGAGAGGCTTTGTAATTGTGTAGTGAGCTGAAGCTGAAAAATTTTTGAGCATCATTACAGAAAAACCCTAGGATAACAAACATATTGTTAGTAGAATTATGAACTTGGAGGACACTAGTATTTAATGGCTCAGAAGAAAGTAAGGAATATGTTATTGGAAATTGAAACAAGGGTTGTCCTTGTTATGCATTGGCAGAGAGCTTCATGAAATTATTTCCTGAAAGTATGTAGAAAGTACAATTTGTAAGTAATAGACATGTTCAGTTAGTTCATATTTCCAAGGAAAGTGTGGAAGATGTGTGCTGGTTTATTCTTGCTTCTTATAGTAAAATGAAGGCAGAAAGAAATGAATTGAGGAAATAACTCTTAAACAATAAAGAATCTTGGTCATTTGAGAAAGTCTGAGCCTCACCAGATGGCAAAAGATACTGAAATTAATAACTTCACTAACAGGAAAATGTGCTTTACAGAAAAGTCTGAAGGTGTGACTCTACAATCATTTGTTGAAACCTCACAAAGATAAAAACATCAACGTATTCTGTCATACAAAAGGTGCTTTGAAGAGACTGTGTGCTTCACGGATTCTTTCATCACCTCACCAAACCAGAGGATATCTAGGAAGCTGAACAGTGTTATCCTTCAGCCATCTCATCAGAGGCTAAAAGCAGTATCAGTCCATTTTAGCTCACTAATACCTAGGATATAGATCTTTGTGCATTCCATTTCTTTTTTGACAACTTTCAATTTTCCTAGATTCATAATTCATACATTCCATTTTCTGATTATTAGTGGACGTTTGCAACTGTTTCTTCTCATTTTAAGTCATGCCCACATCAGTAAAGAAGG
>NW_006922245.1:740451-741749 GCF_000298275.1 Orycteropus afer afer
ATCATATACCCGGCAAAATTGTCCCTCAAATATGATGGTGAAATTAGGAGATTTCCAGATAAGCAGAAACTAAGGGAATTTGTTAAAACCAGTTTGTGTGTCAACTTGGCTGGGCCTGGTTGAATGGCTGGGCAGCTGGATGTAGTATTCCCCATGATGAGACTGGTAATCAACTCCATGGTAGAATCTGCTGTGAGCAGCTGCCTTAGAGAATGTGGTCTGCTTCTTGTATATAAGCAGAAGTCTTGGGGAGTGGTCTCTAGCTTATGGCACTTTGGACTCTGCATTTAGCTGTGTCATTGTTCAGCAGCCTACTATGCTCTGCCGACCTTGGGACTTACAATGGACTTAAATTAATGGTCTGCCATGTGGCTTGGTAACATCGGGACTGTGCCTTTTTATTTGCTGACTTTGGGCTTGTTAGCCTCAGCAGCCAGTAGATGACTGAGTGAAGAAAAGCCTCTAGCTTCAGTGGGCCTGGAGCAAGAGGCAGAGCTGAAGCCCAAGGTCAAGGGGCTTTTACTCAGCCCCTAGAGCCTGGCAATTTGAACTTGGACTTAAAGCGTCCAAACTGTTAGAGAATAACCTCCTGTTTGTTAAGGCCATCCCATTTGTGGTGTATTCCTGTCAGAGCGGCACTAGATAACTAGAACAATGTTCCACTGTTATTCATAAGGTTTTCAGTAGCCAATTTTTTCAGAAGTAGACCACCACCTGCTTCTTCCTTGTTTGTCAGTCTGGAGGCTTCACTGAAACCTATTCACCGTGGGTGATGCTGCTGGTATTTGAAATACCAGTGGCATAGCTTCCAGCATCAGAGCAACACACAAGCCACCACAGTATGACAAACTGACAGGAGAATAATGCAATCCGGGATAATCTCCTGCTTTTAAGGTCTACCTAGTAGCCTTCCATCTGGCCAACAAGTATTAATATACTTCCCAAATATAAAATATACTCATCCAATACCAAGATCTCAACCCATCACAGCATCAACTCAAATTCCAAAAATCTCATTCAAATCTCCTCAGCTCAAATGTCCCAAATTTCTAAATCATCTTACATAAAATATGAATGAGGCTCTGGGTTCAATTTCTTTCCATCTGTGAACCTGTAAAACTAAGAAATATGATATCTGCATCAGATAACAGTTATAGACATTTTAATTTAAGGTCAAACAGGAGAATAATAAAAGATAAAATGGAGTCACTGTTCTAAAAGAGTTTTAAATTTGATCACACTCTTTTAGATTGTGAGGCCTTCAGATAATCCTTTCTTGACACACAAACTGAACTACC
>NW_006922245.1:742161-742904 GCF_000298275.1 Orycteropus afer afer
ATTACTGGTGACTAGAATGCCAAAGTTGGAAACAAAGTAGAAGGATAGGTAGTTGGAAACTACGGTGTTGGTGATAGAAACAAGATCACATGATAAAATTTTGCAAGACCAATGACTTATTCATTGCAAATACCTCTTCTCAACAACATAAATGGCTACTACACACATGGACCTTGCCAGACGGATACACAGGAATCAAATCAGCTACATCTGTGTGATGGAGAAGCTCAATATCATCAGTCAGCTCAAGACCAGGGACTGAATATGACACAAACCATCAACTGCTCACAAGCAAGTTCAAGTTGAAGCTGAAAAAATTTAAAACAAGTTCATTGGAGTATTCTGATATGACCTTGATTATATCTCACCCAAATTTAGAGACCATCTCAATAATAGATTTATCACATTGAATGTTAATGACTTAAAACTAGATGAAGAGTAAGTTGATATCAAGGACATCATATGTGAAGAAAGTAAGAGGTCATTAAGAAGACAAGGAAGAACAGCCCAATATCACTAAGGAATATGGGGACAGGTGCACAGGAGTTAAAGATAACAAAGGTAAACACTATCATATACACAATATTGCATTATCAGTAATAACAAACATCAGTCTATGACTGGATACATATGGAGACAGGCAAGATGATCAGATGTGGGTAGGCAAACGGGAATATACGCATGACTATAGATAGTTCTGGCTGATAATGTTCTTACATGTGTATTCATGCTACAAAAATATC
>NW_006922245.1:743696-745813 GCF_000298275.1 Orycteropus afer afer
ATAGAACACCAATCGAGATGTTTCAATGAACAGATACAGCACTAGTGGTGCTTACTAGTGTATGCCAAAAAATTTGGAAAATAGCTACCTGGAAGAAGATGGAAGGCCAATGGAGGAATGGATAGCCAACCTATGATGCATATACACAATGGAATACTATGCAACACTAAAGAATAATGTAGAATCTGTGAAACACCTCATGATGTGGATGAACTTGGAGGACATTATGCTGAGTGAAATAAGTCAATCACAGAAGGACAAATATTATGTTAATCCACTATTGTAAAAAGTCAAGGGAAAGGTTTACATATGGAAGGAAACTTTCTTTGTTGGTAACCAGAGAGGGAAAGGGAAGAGAGGGGAGGGGAGGGGAGGGAAAATTACTAGATAGGTAAGATGAAAATATTGATTTGGGTGAAGGAAAAGGCAATTTACTAAAAGCAAGTGACAATCCTCAGGAAAAGGAAGACACAGAGAGGTGCACAAAAGGTACAGACAACAAAGAAAAACACTTTTACATACACAGTATTGCACTATCAGTAATAATAAACATTAATGGATACATAGGTAAAAAGGTGAAGTGATGTTGTTGTCAGGTGCTGTTGAGTCGCCTCTGACTCATAGCGACCCTATGCACAACAGAATAAAACACTCCTTGGTCCTGTGCCAGCCTCACTATCCTTGCTATACCTGAGACCATCGTTGCAGCCACTATGTCAATCCATCTCATTGAGGGCCTTCCCCGTTTTCATTGACCCTCCACTTACCAAGCATGATATCCTTCTCCAGGGAATGTTCCCTTCTGACAACATGACCAAAGTAGGTGAGACCAAGTCTGGCCATTCCTGCTTCCAAGGAGCATTCTGGCTGCACTTCTTCTAGGATAGATTTGGTAGTTCTTTAAGCAGTCCACAGTACTTTCAGTATTCTTTGCCAACACCACAACTAAAATGCATCAACTAAATGCCAACACCACAACTAAAATGCATTCAGTCTTCCTTATTCATTGTCCAGCTCTCATGTGCATATGAGACAATTGAAAATACCATGGCTTGGGTTAACCGCACCTTAATCTTGAAGGAGATATCTTTGCTCTTCAGCACTTGAAAGATATCTTTTGCAGCATGTTTGCCCAATGCAATACTTCATCTGATGTCTTTATTCCTGCTTCCATTGGTGTTGATTGTAGTACTAAGTAATATGAAGTCTTTGACAACTTCAGTCTTTTATCCATTTATCATGATGCTGCTTATTGGTCTCGTTGTGAGGATTTTTATTTTCTTTATATTGAGGTGCAATCCATACTGTAGACTGTAGTCTTCAATATTTATCAGTAAGTTCTTCAAGTCATCCTTGCTTTCAGCAAATGAAATTGTGTCATGAGTGTATCATAGGTTGTTAATGAGTCTTCCTCCAACCCTGAATCCATGCTCTTCTTTATATATTCCAGCTTCTCAGATTATTTCTCTGCATACGGATTGAACAAGTATGGTGAAAGAATAAAACCATGCAGTATTCCTTTGTTTTGTTCGAACGACAGCATCCTGGTATATGTAGAGGTTCCTTATGTGTACAATTAAGTGTTCTGGAATTCCCAGTCTTCTCAATGTTATCCATAATTTGTTATGTTCCACACAATCAAATGCCTTTGCATAGTCAATAAAACACAAGTAAACATCTTTTTGGTATTCTTTGCTTTCAGCCAGGATCCATCTGACATCAGCAATGATATCCCTCCTTCCACGTCCTCTTCTGAATCTGCTTGCATTTCTGGAAGTTCTCTGTCAATATACTGCTGCAACTGTTTTTGAATTATCTCCAGTAATATTTTACTTGCATGCAATATGAATGATATTGTTCTATAAATACCACAATCCATGGGATCACCTTAGTTTGGAATGTGTACAAATATGGATCTCTTCCGGTCAGTTGGCCAGGTAGCTGCCTTCCAAATCTCTTGGCATAGCTGAGTGAGTGCCTCCAGCACAGCATCTGTTTGTTGAAACATCTTAATGGGTATTCCATCAATTCCAGGAGCCTTGTTTTTCACCAATTCCTTCAGTGCAGCTTCGACTTCTTCCTTCAATACCATTGGTTCTTGATCATATGCCACCTCC
>NW_006922245.1:746903-749772 GCF_000298275.1 Orycteropus afer afer
AGAAAAATGTGGAACAAAACTCAAAATTATAAAAATGACAAGGCTTATTGGTCTGATAAAAACTGGTGAAACCCCCAAGACTACGGCCCCCTATTCACACTTTGGGCCTGGAATTGAACTTACCCCATGGCTTCCAGTCAAACAATAGATAGGAGTATAAGGTGAACACTTACACCAGTTAGGTACACTCCTTACAACAATCAACCATGGGAGACCAGAAGGGCAGTATTTGCACAGGGAGAGAGCTCAGAGGGCAGGAATGCATAGGAAAGGACACAGAGAAAAGGTAACCAGAGGGAGGGAGTGGGGAAAAGACCTGTTACATTATGGAGATTACAGCCAATGTCATAAAAAATGTGTATGAATTGTTGTATGGAAAATGAATTTACTCTGTAAACTTTCACCCAAATCACAATTGAAAAAAAAGAAGAAGAATCACAATTGAAAACAAGAAGACAGAAGGAATATACAAAGTCACTGTACCAAAAAGAATTGGTCAATGTTCAACCATTTCAAGAGGTAGCATATTATCAAGAACTGATGATACTGAAGGAAGAAGTCCAAGCTTCATTGAAGGGACTGGCAAAAAGTTAGGCTCCAGGAATTGACAGAATACCAATTGAGATGTTCCAACAAATCTATGCAATGCTGGAAGTGCTCACTTATTTATGCAAAGAAACTTGAAAGATCTCTTCCAGTCCGTATTTCTACCTATTCCAAAGAAATCTGATCCAACGGAATGTGGAAATTCTCAAACACTATCATTAATATCACACACAAGTAAAATTTTGCTGAAAATAATTAAACAATGTTGGTAGCAGTACATCTACAGGGAACTGCCAAAAATTCAACTTGGATTCAGAAGAGAATATGGAATGAGGGATATCATTGATGATATAAAATGGATCTTAGTTGAAAGCAAAAATACCAGAAAGATGGCTATCTGTGTTTTATTGACTATGCAAAGGCATTCAACTGTGTGGATCATAACAAATTATGAATAGATAGTTTTGTGAAGAATTTGAATTCCAGAACACTTAATTGTGCTCATGAGATAGCTGTACATAGCCCAAGAGAGAGTTGTTTAAACAGAACAAAGCTGTATTGCAGGTTTAAAATCAGGAATGGTTGTATCCTTTCACCATACTTATTCTATCTGTACACTGAGCAAATAATCCAAGAAAGTGGACTAGATGAAGAACGCAGGATCAGGATTGACGGAAGATTCGTTAACAACCTGTGATATGCACATGATAAACCTTGCTTGCTGAAAGTGAGGAAGACTTACTGATGAAGATAAGAGTACAGCATTGAATGTGGATTATACATCAACATAAAGAAAACAAAACTCTCACAACTGGACCAATAAGTAACGTCATCATAAATGGACAAAAAACTGAAATTGTCAAGCATTTCATTTTATTTAGATTACCATCAATGCCTATGGGAGCAGCAATTGTGAAATTAAATGATGTATTGTATTGGGCAAATCTGCTGCAAATGACTTCTTTCAAGTGTTAATGAACAAAGATGTTACTGTAAAAACTAAGGTGCACCTTGCCCAAGCCATGGGATTTTTCAGTGACCTCATATGAATGTGAAAGCTGGACAAAGGTTGCGGAAACAAACAAATAAACAAAAATCCACTGCAGTCTAGTCAATTCAGTCTCATAGTGACCCTTTTAAGACAGAGTAGAACTGCCTAGTAGGATTTCCAAGGCTGTAAATCATTACAGAATCTGATTGCCTCATCTTTCTCCCACAGGGTGGCTGGTAAGTTTTAACCACTGCCATTTTGCTTAATAGCCAAAAGCTTTAACCAGTATGCCACCAGAGCACTTTATAGATGAGGAAAACTGAAGAAGAATTGATGCATTTTTCTTATGGTGTTGGTGAAAAATTTTGAATGTACCATAGATTGCCAGAAGAACAAACAAATCTGTCCTGGATAAAGTACAGCCAGAATACTCCTTAGAAGCAAGAATGGTGAGACTTTGCCTCTTTACTTTGGTCATGTTGTCGGGGGAGATCAGTCCCTGGAGAAGGATATCACAGTTTGTAAAGCGGATGGTTAGTGAAAAAGAGGAAGCCCCTCAATGAGACAGATTGACATTGTGGCTGCAATAACAGTCTCAAGCATAGCAAGGATTGTGATGGTGGAGCAGGACCACACGGTGTTTTGTTCTGTTGTACACAGGGTCACTATGAGTCAGAAGTGAGTCGAGGGCACCTAACAACAACAAAATCTTTTATTATCTGGGTAGGTTCAATTAAATCACATGTTGTTGTTGTTGTTATGTGCCATCAAGTCGGACCCGACTCATAGCGACCCCCTCCTTGGGTGGCCGAAACTGTATCACTATGGAAGTAGATTGCCCAACCTTCCTTCTGAGGAGTGGCTGGTAAGTTTGAACCACCAGCCTTCTGGTTAGCAGTCAAGTGCCTTAGGCACTATGCTACCAATCACATAAGCCCTTAAAAAGCAGAGAAAATTCTCTGACTGGAGTCAGAGATGTAGAAGAAGAAGGCAGAGAGATTCCAAATGTGAGAGGAAATTGATCCACCATTCGTAGAAGAAGAGATATGGAAAGCATGAAAATTAATGTGAGCAGCCTCTAAGAGCAAAAACAGCGAAGACTATTAGCCAGCAAGGAAAAAGGTACGTAAGTCCTAAAACCACAAGGAACTGAATTGTGCTGTCAGAATTAAATCGGAAGCTCGTTCTTTCCCAGATGCTTGAGAAAAGAATACAGCCTTACCAATACCCTGATTTCAGACTTGTGAGACCTTGAACTGTAGACTCCCTTGCACACACCCAAACTTCTGACATATAGTAATTTTGAGATGATAACTTTGTTTTAGGAACTCT
>NW_006922245.1:750239-757680 GCF_000298275.1 Orycteropus afer afer
CTTTCTTCCAAGACAACTCAAGGTGGACTCCAACTTCCAACCTTTCAGTTAGCAGCTGAGTGCATTAACTGTTTGCATCACTCAGGTATTTCATAATAAACCCAAATCAAACTCACTGCTGTTGAGTCGATTTGACTCATAGCGACCCCTCCTTGGGTTTCTGAGGTGGTATCCCAACGGAAGTAGATTGCCCAACCTTCCTTCCGAGGAGGGATATTATTTGCTTTCTCACTAGGTTAACATTTGTGCTCGTAGTGCAAAGCAATGTGGAATTTAATTGCTGTCACTTAAGGCAGGGGTGGTCAAATGTACATGTACTTGCAGCAAAAAAAAAAAAAAAAAAAGGTTTAATTTAAGGATTTCCTTGATGAAGCAGTAGAAATTATTAATTTTACTAAATTTTGACCCTTGGGAACATACCCTTTAAATAGTAATAATCATTTAACATTCTGTGTGACCAAATTGGAAGTTTGAATAAGGATTTTCTTTTGAATATTGAAGTTAGATAGTTATCTTGAGGGAAAGCACTTGTGCAATTGCTGAAGTTGGAAGCGGAACTAATCAATATTTTGAGGTAACACCATTTTTACTTGAAAAACTGTAATTATTCAGAAGTGGATATCTGGCAGACATTTTCTTGAAAATGAATAAAGTCTGCCGGTAATTTTAAGAAAAATAACTTAAATTGTTTCTTACTAATGATAATATTTGAACCTTCAAATGAAAATTAGAATGTTGCAAAACTTGTATCTGTTGTGGGTTTGACAGCTTTCCAAAATCTAAAGATTTGTCTGATATCATTAGCAATTATAGTAAAAGTGACTTATTTTATATAATTAAATGTGTCAACATTTGGTTATATAACTTAGTGAAGCAATATTTTCCAAATAAAAAATACATGCTATTACAAAATAATGCATGGGTAAAAGATGCATTCAAATTGTAGGATTGGCTAATAGATTTTAATGTAGCCATTGATGTGATTTCTGATTCCACACTGCAAGCAGCCTTTAAGAAACTACCAATTGGGAAGTTTTAATGTAATATCAAAGATGAATATTCTAATTATCGGAAAACTGTATTAAAAATACTCCTTTTTCTGTATAAAAATCTCTGTGAGGTCAGATTTTCTTCATATGTTGCAACCAAAGGAACACAGATTGAATGCAGAACCAAATATAAAAATTCAATTGAAATTTATAGGGAAGGACATTAAAAACTTTTCCATAATATAGGATAGTGCCACTCTTCTCACTACATTTTTTTTGTTGTTGTTGTTGTTTGGTACAGTAGAGATTATGTTCATAAAAAATATTCTTTATGTGTTGGACAATCGGTTAATTATTACTTTAAATTAATTAATAAATATTTTTTAAAGTTCTCAGTTTTAATTTCCAATACTGTATATGGCAACAGATGTATATGACATAACTAGAAACTCTTTGAGGTCCTCAAAATTTTGAGAGGAAAAAGGAGTCCTGAGACCATAAAGTCTTACAACCACTCATGTAGAGTATAAATTAAGTATTGAGATTTCAATCCTAATTAGTATTTAACACATTAGTCAACTAGCCATTATTGAATAGTTGGATAAACATTTTATGTGCTATATGATGCCACAAGGGATTTTTAAAATCTCTTTTAGATACTGTGAAGCTAGCATTTATAGTTTCTTTAAGGTTTCCTTCTGGAGTGGAGGGGCTTATAACATGTGGGCATGAATGATGCCTAGATGTCCTGATTAAATGTATAGGAATAAAAACGTAATTAGTGAATTGATACACAAACATTTTCTTCTTATATTACTTCACCCAGCAATTCTTGCTTTCATTCATTCATGAATTTTTAAACATATTCTAATTCTGTGTGAATCTATTGTGTTCTTAGAAATTAGGGCAAAGGAAGTAAATCAAAGTTCAGACACTTGGTGGTCTTTGCCTTTCTGGCCCTTAATTTAAAGCTTGTGCTCCAGGATGGTGGTTCCAGCATACCAAGTGCTCTCGAGAAGCCAGTGTAGCGAAAAGTAGTGAAATTATCATATGCAATCTTAGATGGAATTACAGGCTGTGTTTTAAGTCTTCACTGCATGAACTTAAAATGAATTAGTGAAAATAAATGTTGAAAATGTAAAATACCGTTTTTTTCTTTAACTCCTTTACCTTACATTTGCATTCATCCCTTTGTCTGTCCATCTGAAATGATTTAATTCATTCATTCTCAGTGTAGTAATTTACATATGCTTTTTGGGTAATCTATTCTCTTTATTTTTTTTTCATTTTTTAAATGGCATTTATTTTTATTTAAGATACTATTGTGCTTTTGGTGAAATTTTACATAGCAAATTTGTTTTGCAATCAATACTTCCTGAACAAATTGTTCCATGACATTCATTGCAATCCCACAATGTATAACCACTCTCGCTATTTCCTCCCTGGGTTATTGTTTCGATATAACTAAATCTGTTTTCTAACTCTAGAAGTTTAAGCTGCTTTTAACTTGGTGATATGGTTACCAATGTGCACCTTTCTGTAAATGCTTCCCAAAGAAAAAAGAAAAAAACTCACTGCCCTGGGGTCGATTGGACTCACAGCGACCCTTCCTTGGGCTTTCGAGGCAGTATCTCTACGGAAGTACGACGCCCAATCTTCCTTCCAAGGAATTGCTGGTGGGTTTGAATCGCCAGCCTTATATTTGAACCATCAGCCTTCTGGTTAGCAGTTAAGTGCCTTAGGCACTACACCGCCAGAGCTCCCATAGTAGTCATGATAGCATGATTTACATGTGGAATTGAATTAATTTGTGAATATTTTGTTATAAAGATTAATGAACCTGAAAATGAATGGCAAAACAAATGGCTTTTTAATGGTTACCTTGTTTCTGGCTATTACTACAATATAATCTTGTCACATTATGAATTATTAGATTATAATAGAGCTATAAGTGATTCAATATAGTATATTTTTCCCTGGCTTCCTTACTATTTCTGAACCGCTTGTACATACAACTGTACCTCAATGCATTATTTGGTCTATATATTTATAGAAACCAAAGGCCAAAATTCAGATATTCCTATGTTGAATTTAGACTGATAGTAATATGAATTCCATTTATTTCTAAATATAAGAAAGGCACATTATTCAAATCATGTTCCTAATAATTTAAGATTTAACTTCCCTTTTAATAATTTTTTTATCATTTTAATTATTCATAGTCTCCAATTCATATTCAATCATGAAATTAAGTAAGACTGTGTTATGAAGTTATGAATTTTTTTTTGTGTGCACAGTCCTTTATTCCTTTGGGGGGGGGGAAACTTGATTACACTATTGTACCCATATTGAAAGAGCCCTGGTGGCAAAGTGGTTAAGAATTTGGCTGCTAATCAAAAGTTTGGCAGTTTGAACCCACCAGACTCTCTGTGAGAGAAAGATGCAGCAGTCTGCTTCCAAAAAGATTTACACCGTTGGAAACCCTATGGGGAAGTTTTACTACATCCTATACAATCCCTGTGAGTTGAAACTGACTCCCTGGAAATGAGTTTTTTGTTGTTGTTTTACTCACTGTTGTCCTTAAGCACATGATGTTACAATTGTTGCTGGGCTTAGGTTTCTAAAATGGTTTTGAATGATCTTTATTTCATTCTTGAATGTAGAAAGTGAAATTCTCACACAAGTATTGACTTGTATGTATACATGCATATGTTATACAAAGAAATGTTTAAAAATATTAATGTAATTTTGTTTCAAAGTAAAGTTTACCTAGAGATAACTTTTGAGTTTAATTTATCCTTAGAAATATTAATATTTGAAAAGTGATGAGTTTATGCATCTTTTTTTGTGGTATCTCTAGTTTGGCTTCATAATTAAGTAGCATGTTATAAATGAAATTCCTTCTATAAATGAAATTTAGCAGCATATTTTTTGTAATCTACTTTAAAGTGTGCTGCTTTATTATCTTGAGCAGTTATGAATTTTTTTTATGTCCATTTGGGGATTGTTAGGTATATGTGTTATAGGTATGAAATTAGGCAAATATTCTCATCAGTTCATGAAGTACAGCAGAATTGAGGTTAGAAGAAGAAATTTGCATAGTCTAATATACCTGGGAGCTCTGGTAGCATAGTGGCTAAGACACTTGCCTGCTAACCAGACGGCTGGCGGTTCAAACCCACCAGCCACTCCTCGGAAGGAAGGTTGGGCAATCCTACTTCCGTAGTGATACTGCCTCGGAAACCCAAGGAGGGGTCGCTATGAGTCGGGTTTGACTCGACGGCACATAACAACAACAACAACAATATACCTGGAGGCAGAATTGAGTCCTTTGTTTTAATCAAAACAATAATTAATGCACAATAGATTTTTTATGCTACATGAATTGACTGGTTGACTTAATTAGTTAGGAAATTGTTTGTTTTACTTACATACAGTCTGGCTTTGTTCAAACGATGCAAAACTCCATGTGTTCTAAAGAAGTTTATGTTCTGCTCTCAAATATTCCTGGATTGACATAACACGAGGCTGAATGATCTTGACAGAATGAATTGTTTCCCCTGAAGTTCTTGTGTGTTTTCCCTAGGAGGGTAATGGTGTACTCCATAGTGGAAGGAGTTCAGGCTTTTGAGGTCAGCAGATATGAGTGTGAATCCTATCTCTTGTTAATTCAGTTGTTGTTGTTGTTATGTGTTGTCAAGTCGGACCCGACTCATAGGGACCCTTCCTTGGGTTTCTGAGGCAGTATCACTACGGAAATAGATTGCTCCATCTTCCTTCCGAGGAGTGGCTGGTGGGTTTGAACCGCCAGCCTTCTGGATAGCAGTCAAATACCTTAGGCACTACACTACCAGAGCTCCTGCGTTAATTCAGTTAGTCAATGATTATTTTTTGGCCCCCTTCCATGTACAGATATACTAGACAAGTTTTGGCATTAAGGAAGAAGTGATAGCTTAGATAGCTATAATTTGTGTGTATAATCAAGCAGGCTTCATACCATATATGCTCTCCCACATTAATAATGGCAATTTTTCATAAAACCACAGTAGAATGAGATAATTTGGTTCGTGTGGGGAAAAAGAGGGGCTTAAATGCTGAATGTAAAAGGAAAGATGGTAGAAAGAAGTGTGATGGGATCGTTAAAGATGCATTTAACCTGTTTTACAATTTAGCATCCTATCAGGCCTGGAAGGTGATGATTTTGAAAACATGTTTTGTATAATTTTGTATGTAAGGCAGTCATTTTGTTGTTACTTATCAATTTGGCAAGAATAAACCAATCATCCTACTCAGGGTGGAATGCAGTGAGATGAGACTATTGCTTTTGGGCTGGAGGGAATAAAAGCTGGGACAACCTTTCTAAAGAGTTTTTCAGCAGTGTATATAAGAATGCAGAAAATGCTTATTTCATTTGACCTATTAATCACATACAGAAATTCATGCTGAGGACATAATCAGTGATAGACATCTATGTTTACGTATAGGAATATTAATCACATTCTTACTTATAAAAGCAAAAGATAGAAGAAAAAAAAGACTGTCTAACTGTAGGAAAATAATTATATACACTGAGGTACATTCATAGAGAAGACCATTAGCCAAATTTTACATTTCACTTTTTCTAAGAATATTTATTACAGGTGATATTTACATTCTATAAAAATTTAAAAATCCATATATGGAACTATGTACAGAGTGATCACATTTTTAAAATGTTTGTTCTCTTTCTTTCTCTCACATACACACATGTATACATGCACACACACACACACAAACACATGGACACACAAACATTGGAAAACCTAGGACAAAATTTTAATTATTATATCTCTGGATTGGGAAATATAAGTGATTTTACTTTTTTTTTTTAATCCTTGCCTGTAATTTTCAAATTTTTAGAATACATCTAAGTTTTATTCTAGGTTTTCTAGAAGAAGAAAGCCAATGAAATGTATATACATAAACATATAGAGATTTACCTTGAGAAAATGGTTCATGTATTTGTGGGGCTAAACCATAAAAACCAAACCCGTTGCCATTGAATCAAATTGTAAATCATAGTAACCCTAGTGAATGAAGTAGAACTGTCCCGTGGGGTTTTCTAGCCTGTAATCTCTATGGAAACAGACTGCCACATCATTCTCCCACATAACTCCTTGTGGCTTCGAACTTACAGTTCTCAGTTAGCAGCCTAGCTCTTAACCACTGCTCCACCAGGACAACCAAGTCCCAAATCCACGGGTCAGGTAGCATACTGGAAACCACTGCTGGCTCACATGGTTGTAAGGTCTGCCAAATCCAAATTGTGTAGGTCAGAGGGCAGGCTGAAGTTTTCTTCATGCTACTTCCCAAAAATTGGTGGTCAGGCAACAAGAAGAGTAAGGTTTGATAGAGAGAGAGAGAGTGAGCGAGCGTGCGAGCAAGTGAGCTTTGCCAGAACATCCATTTAAATACTGCAGGCAGGCGACACACCCAAGGAAACTGCATTTTCAACTGACTGGCTGATCACATCATGGAAGGTGATTACATTATATTACATTATAGAAGAGCACCAAGTCCTGTGTCTGCCAAACCACTAAGAATCATAGCCTACACAAGTTGACACATAATATTTACCATAACACTTGTAATACTTTATAATCGCACGAAATATTATGTTTGTTAAAATATCATTTTTTTTCACCTGGGATATTTACAGTGTATATTTCTTATTTGGCTTTGTAAGCATTTTTAAATGGTGTGACTGAAGAAAAAATTTCTCTGAATATGAATGATGATATTTTCTATTGTTGTGGTTGTTAGGTGCTGTCAAGTGGTCTCTGACGCATAGCAACCCTATGCACAGCAGAACGAAAAACTGCCCAGTCCTATGCCAGCCTCATGATCCTTGCCCTGAGCCCACTGATGCAGCCACTGTGTCAATCTATCTCATTGAGGGACTTCCCCTTTTTCATTGACCCTCCATTAAACTTAGGATAATATCCTTCTCCAGGGATGGTGCCTTCTGACAACATGATCAAAGAAGGTGAGATGAAGTCTGGCCATTCTTGCTTTCATGGAGAATTCTGGCTGCACTTCTTCCAGAACAGTTTTGTTAGTTCTTTTAGCAGTCCACAGTACTTTCAGTACAATCAAGTGTTGTGGAATTCCCATTCTTCTCAACGTTATCCATAGTCTGTTATGATCCACACAATCTAATGCTTTTGAATAGTCAAAACAACATAAGTAAACATCTTTCTGGTATTCTTTGCTTTGAGTCAAGATCCATCTAACATCAGCTATGATGTCCCTTGTTCCACGTCCTTTTCTGAACCCAGCTTGCATTTCTGGAGGCTCTCTGTCAATATACTGCTTCAACTAGGTTTTTTTTTTTATTAGGATTTGGGTGAAGATTTACAGAGTAAATTCACTTTTCATACAGCAGTTCACATATACTTTGTCTCATGTCATTG
>NW_006922245.1:758360-773138 GCF_000298275.1 Orycteropus afer afer
AGATTTTACTTGCATGTGATATTAATGATATTGTTCAATAATTTCCACATTCTGTGGGATCACCTTTCTTTGGAATGGGTAAAAATATGGATCTCTTCCAGTCAGCTGGCCAGGTAGCTGTCTTCCAAATCTCTTGGCATAGCCAAGTGAGTGCCTCCAGTGGGATATCTGTTGTTGAAGCATCTCAGTGAGTATTCCATCAATGCCTGGATCCTTGTTCTTAACCAATTCTTTCAGTGCAGCTTCAACTTCTTCCTTCAATGACATTGGTTCCTGATCATATGCCACCTCCTAAAATGGGTGAACATCCACCAATTCTTTTTGTTACAGTGACTCTGTGTATTCCTTCCATCTTCTTTTGATGTTTCCCACATCATTCAATATTTTGCCCATAGAATCTCTCAATATTGCAACTTGAGGCTTAAATTTTTTCTTCTTGAGAAATGCTGAGTGTGTTCTTAAATGCTATTTTTTATAACATTTAAAACTCTATCAATTTCCTTGGGGAAAATAACTGTTTAATTGTGTACTCTGTGACTATATACCTTTGTGTTTCAAGACAGAATACTTGTATTTTTGTAGTAATAAATAACAAACTAGAAGCAAGAAATGAACTTCACCTAATTGTGCTCATGTGGAACCTGTACATGGGTTGAAAGGTAGTTGTTCAAACAGAATTAGGGAATGCTGCATGGTTCAGAACTGAAAGATGTGTGCAGCAGGATAGTATTCTTTCACCTTGTTGAACAAATAATCTCAAATTCAGACAATATGAAAAACACATAACTAGGATTGGAGAAGACTCATAAAACCTGCAAAATGTAGCTGACACAACCTTGCTTATTGAAAGTGAGGATAATTTGAAGCACGTACTGATGAAGGTTAAATACTGCAGCCTTCAATATGGATTACACCTGAACATGAAGAAAAATGAAAATCCTCACAATTGGACCAATAAACAACACCATGATAAATGGAGAATAAATTGAAATTGTCAGTGATTTCATTCTACTTGGACAAGTACTCAACATTCATGGAAGCAACAGTCAAAAGATCAAGCTATGTATTTGTATTGGGAAAATCTGCTACAAAATGTCTCTTTAAAAATTTAAAAGTGAAGATGTCAGTTAGATGTTTAAGGTGTGCCTCACTTAAGCAATCATATTTTCAATCACCATATGTGCATGCAAATGTTGGACAGTGGAAGAAGAAAGACAGAGAAGAGTTGGTACATTTGAACTGTGATGTTAGAAAAGAATACTGAATAGACTGTAGACTGTAACAGAACAAACAAATTAGTCTTAGAAAAACTACAACCAGAATACTCCTTAGAAGCAAGGACAGTGAGAGCTCTGGTAGCATAGTGCCCAAGACGCTTTACTGCTAACCAGAAGGCTGGTGGTTCAAACCCACCAGCCACTCCTCGGAAGGAAGATGGGGCAATCCATTTCCATAGTGATACTGCCTCGGAAACCCAAGGAGGGGTCGCTATAAGTCGGGTCCGACTTGACGGCACATAACAACAAAAACAACAACAAAATGTCATCAGGAAAGACCAATTGCTAGAAAAGGACATCATAGTAGGTAAAGGGAAGGGATTATGAAAGCAAGGGAGGCCTTCTGTGAAATTGATACAGTGGCTGAAATAATGAATTAAAAGAGTAAGGATCATGAATATTGCACAGCACTGAGCAATGTTTCCTTTTGTTATACATAGGGTTGCCATTAGTTGGAGCCAAGTCAAAGGCAAGGAACAGCAACAACAACAGGACTTAATGGCAATTTATAAAACAATGGAATACATGCATAGATTGAGTATAAATAATGTATCAAATGTGAGAATAATGTATGGTGAATATTCTATATAGTTGAAAAGAAAATATGAAGAAATTAAATCAAAAGAAGAGAAATGATAACTTAGAAGGTGATACATACTGGACATAATAAATAGTTTAAAGATATATTTAAATAAATTCATAAATGTTTGATCTGTATAACTTTAATGGGAAGCCATGTATATTTAGAGCATCTTTTCACCCTTTAGGATGATGATATCCCCTGTAATAATTTGTACTTCTACTTTGTTTTGTGTCCATAAATCATTATTTAATTTACCATTACTGTGGTTATAAACTTTGTAAATACAAAGATTGCATTTCAATCATTTTGTTTCACTGAAGTTTTTACTATTGTGCTCATTATTGAAATCTAAATTAATATATTTAACTGTACTGAACAATCATTCTCTCCTAGGAAACAGCCATTGAGCCTGAATAAAGGACTGGTTGGACCACTGATGAGCCTTATAGATGTTTAATTCAGTAAACAAGAGTAATTCTGGTATTTGATTTAGAGACTTCTGACCAGCAAGTAAGGGCAAAGCTACGTACTATATACATACAAGAATAAAACAATATTGAAAGAATCAAAAGAATATAGCTTTCTCCAATAATGAATTCACCAACACACACCTATAGAAACATGTAATACTTTTTGGTTAATGGAATTAAAGCACCTTAGACCTAATATTTCAGGTATACTTAAGACCACTAGAAAATAAAGGTATATGTACTTATAATGTAATATTAAGTTAAATGGAATATATAAAGAAATATTACTTTCATAGCATATGCTTTAAAAAATTATATGGAAACAACCAGAATATTGACTACAGTCAGAACAATTAAAACAACTGGCTCAAATATAAGTACCTATTGGTGATTTTCCTTTTTATATATAAATACATTGGGAACAGTATGTATAATGGCTATATGTCTAGACATATTATATTAAGCATCAGTATCCCATATAATAAGTAGTACAATGAAAATAGCATATGCACACTTAACCTCAGCCAGTATGCCCACCCTGCACATGTGTTTATGATTTGACCAGAAATCTAGGAAAAACGAAGAACCTGGAACTTTGTTAGGAAAGTTTAGAAGAATACAGAGAATAGGCCATACACCTGTAGAGATTGGAGGAAAAAAGAGCCTCAATATAAGTCATAAAGCACCACTTACAAAACTCAGTTTCAAAGACATCATTTGGGGAAATATGTATACCTCAAGTGAGTCCATTTTGCTTTTATGTTAGTAAATTTAATTCTTCTCCATTGCAATGGGAGAAAACAGGTTGTCAAAAACTCTCAAAGTCTTATTCACCAAAGAATTTCAGTACGGTATGAAAAATGCAAGTATTCAGAAAAAAAGGAGAACATCACCCTTCTTGGAATCTAGTCCCCGTGGTTTAGATATTATGAAGCCTAGATAATGGGCATGTGGTGAAATGACTTCTTTATAAGGCTTTTGCCTTTTTTTTTTTTTTTTTTTTGAAAAGCAGCTTGAGAGATTTTTCCCTAATCCCTGAGTTGTCCTACTTTTCTATCCCAGAGGATTTGTTACTTCTGTCCAAGTCGATTCATATCTCCCAGGTAAATTGTAAACAACTTGATTTGATACGTTTTTTTCTGGTCCTGGGCTGTACCCTGGCCTGTGATTGGTGTGCACCTTGTAAGGATTGGTCAATAAACTATAAATAAATAAGTAGTCCAGCAGTGCCTACTATGTAAATAACTGGCCTGCTGAGAAGAGATTGGTCAGTTTGTGCCTCTACCCCCACACTGGGAGGGATGGCACCTTGAAATTGGCAAAGATTAGTATATATAGCCAACCTCACAGAGGTTTAGTCAGACAGAAAGATGCAAGAATAGAAGCAACAAGAAGAACTAGAAGGAAGAAAGACAAGGCAGAAGTGGTAGAAAGGGAGAAAGGAGGCAAGGAACCTCCCAGGCTGTGACAGATGGCAGGGCTAAGAGAAGCCTGTCCTCAGGGGGCCGAGAGAGGGTGAGAGAGCTGTCCTGCACTGAAGAAGGGCAATTTTGCCTATGTGCTCCCTGATCCTGATTCTTTAATAAACCACTTAACTCTAAGTACAGTTCATGAGTTCTGTGAGACATTACAGTGAATGCTAAACCCAAATGATAAGAAAAAGTTCTGAGGACAGGGAGAGTAGCCAGTTTCAGAGATAGAGTGGCACAGCAGCTTGGAAAATGTGGAAATCTGGGATATATTTTACTTCTTTCTCATAGAAATTGGCTTTATGCTGATTCTTATATTGAAGTTATATCAATAGGACATTTATTTGGATGTGAGGAAGAACTGGGTAACATCTATTTAATGATGATGATTATTATAGTTTCCTTTTTATTATTTGCAAAGTATTTTTATTTGTATTACCTGTTTATATCTTAATATACCTTCAAGATGATTAGGCAAATAAAATGGGAGGCCCTCAGTGAAACTGATTGACACATTTAGAGATGAAATATAGACCCAGAGTAGGTTAATGACTTGCTTAAGGTCATAAAAAAATTGGAACCTTTCTCTTCCACATTTAAACATAGTGTTTTTTCCATTAAGATGTGTGTGGGGGGGAGCAAGAAATATTTGAAAAGAATTGTTCACTATAAATATTTCATCTAGATTATAGGGGTCAAAATGTATTTCACATTTGTGTGGCAATTAGTTGGAATCTGGCAGATCTGGAGTTAGATCTGAGTTAGAATTATAGCTCCACTGACATAGTCGAATGACCCTGGGAAGTTAATTTACTTCTATGAACTTCAATTCCTCTTTCTCTAAAAAAATATATATAATAATAATACTCATTTTTTGTAGTGTGCTTGTGAGGATAAAATGATACAATATACATGAAAGTGCCTTGCACATCTTAAGTAGTCAGTAAAAATTGCTTTCACTTCCTAACTTTCTCAGACAGATGTGAGGCTAAAAAACTCAGTAACATTTGCCATAGATTGAGCTCAGAGAATCATTAAAATCTGAATTGGTTTACCAGATGCCAGAGATGAAGCTTAAAATGTGGTACATCTAAGATAGAGGCACTAAGAAACAAGAAATATTACATGGATCATTCTCCAGGATAAAGTATGTTAGCTCACAAAGTAAGTCTCAATAAAGTTAAATAGATTGAAATCATACTAGGTAACTTCTCCTACTACATACGAATGGAACTAGAAATTAATAGTACAAGAGAAATGGATATTTCATAAATATGTGGAAAGTAAACAATACACTTGTGTTAGTTACCTAGTGCTGCTATAACAGACATACTACAAGTAGATGGCTTTAAAGAACATAAATTTATTCTCTCATATTTAAGGAGGCAAAAAGTCCATATGAGTGTCTCAGTCATATAGATTCCTTCCTTATTGGTAGAACTGATCATTTAGTGATTTCTTGGCAATCCTTACATGATGTCTGTCTTCCCCAGTTTGTTCATACTTGTGTCTAATCTGCTCTTTTTTATAATTAAGAAGTGACTATCTTTAGGACACACTCTACACTGGTATGGTCTCAGTAACTTAACAAACCAAGCTGTATTTCCAAATAGGATTACATCCATAGGTATAAGGGTTAGAATTCCAACATATATTTTGAGGGAACACAATTCAATTCATAATAACACTCTTAGACAATCAATAGGTTAAAGAAGAAATCCCAAGGGAAATAAAAAAAAATACTTAGAAATTAATGAAAATTAAAGCACGACATACCAAAACTTATGGGATGCAGTGTAGGCAGGGCTTAGAGGGAAATTTATAGGTATAAATGCTTACATTTAAATAGAAGAAATAATCTAACTTTACAACTTGGGGACCTGGAAAAAGAAGAGCAAACTAAGCCCAAAGCTATCAGAAGGAAGGGAGTAATAAAGACAACCTACAGAATGGGGGAAAATGTCTGTTAGTTTTACATCTGACAAGGGAAGGGTTTATTATCTAGAATATATAAAGAACACTGAAAATAGAAATGCCATTTGATCCAACAATTCCATTACTAGAAATATATCCTAAAGAGGTGAGATACAGGGCATAAACAGACATATGCACACCTATGTTCATCACAGCACAATTCAGTATAGCAAAGAAATGGAAACAACCTAAATGCCCATTAACTGACGACTGGATTCCCAAACCATGGTACATTCACACAATGGAATACTATGCAACATTAAAGAACAATAAGGAATAAATGAATCATCGTGCAACATGGATGGGTTTAAGGCACATTATGTGACTGAAATAAGTCAATCACAGGACAAATATTGTATGAGCCCACTATTGTAAAAAATCAAGGAAATTTTATTCTGGGGAGGAAACTCACTCTGTTGGTTACCAGGGACAGGAGGGAAGGGGAGGGAAAATCTTGGACTATTTGGGGGTCACATGTTGATTTGGGTGAGGGGTGGAATGGTATGAAAGAGTCTGTGACCAACATGGTGACATTGGGGAAAGGAAAGACACAAAAATGTACACAAAATATATAGACAACAAAGGCAAACACCATTACAGGCACAACACTGCAGTATCACTAGCACCAAATACCAGGCTACGAATTAATGCATAGACAGGTGAGAAGAGTGGGTGATGGTAGATGAATAGGAATACACTAGCCTAACAGGAATACCAAGGATAGATTAAGATAATCTTACATATGCACTTGTGCTACAAAATTAGCCATATACTTTATAGAAGCAACAGAAGACAGGGTGGGATTAACTTCTCAGAGACAACCAAACATCTTGTGAGAGAGAACCACCAGGCCTGGGGGCTTGGGACCATAATCTCAAGGGACATCAGGCTCAATTGGCACACATACTTCATAAAAATTTTCTTCTACAATCTACTTTAGTAAGTAGCGATTGGGGTCTTAAAATGTTTCAAGATGTTTTCAAGCAGACATCTAAGATGTAACTATTGGTCTCCTCTTGTCTGTAGCAAAGAAGAGTGAAGAAAGTCAAAGTCATCTGGAAATAATTAGCCCAAAGATAAGATGTACCATGAAAATTTCAGTCTCCATGACCCGAGACCAGAATTAGATGGTGCCTGGGTACCAATGCCAACTGCTTGGAAAGAGATCAAACTCGGAGATCCTGGATACAGTGGGAAGACAAATGTGGAACAAAATTCAAAAACACAAAAATGACCAGAATTACTGGTCAGATAGAGACTGGTGGAACCCCTAAGACTATGGTCCTGGGTTACCCTTTAAGCCTAGAAATGGACTCACTTCCATGGATTGGCTCTCAGCCCAACAATAGAAAGACCCACACACGGAACACCTACTCCAGGTCAATGCACCCACCTACTCTAGATGCACCCCTTGGATCAAGCAGCCATGAGACATCAGAAGGGTAGCATTCACACAGAGGGCAGGCTGGACAGACAGGAATGCATGGATGAGAGGGTCACAGGGAGGGGCTGACCACGGGGAAGAGAGGGAAGGAGTGTTTCTTATGGTTGGGGATGGTAATTGGGGCCATGAAACCAGATGTGCATGAACTGTTGAATGTAAAACAAGTTTGCTGTGTAAATTTGCACACAGAGCACAATAAAAAAATGCAAATGAAAAATACAAAATAAAAAGGCAAACAACAAAGTTAAAAAGAAGCAAAGTTCTTGAATAGACATTTCCCCAAAGAAAAAATACAAATGGCCAAAAAGCATGTAGCAAAAAGTTCAGCATCATTAGTTAGTAAGGAAATGCAAATCAAAACCACCATGTAATACTACTTCACTCTCAGTAGGAAAGGAGCCCTGGTAGCACAAATGGTTAAGCACCCGGCTGCTAAAATAAAGGTTGGAGATCCAAATCCACCCAGCTGCTCTGTAGGAGATACACCTAGCAATCTGCTTCCATAAAGATTATAACCAAGAAAACACTATGTGCCAGTTCTACTCTGTCACATGGGGTCACTATGAGTTGCAATAAACTCAACAGCACCTAACAGCAACAATAATAAGATAACTATTATCAGAAAATCAGAGGGTTTGGAAGTATTGAAATCTTCTTCCATCATTTGTGGGAATATAAAATGTTACAACACTGAAAAACAATTTGGTGATTCTTCAAAAAACTAAACATAGAAATATCATATGACACAGGAATTCCATTTTTAATACACCCAAAATATTTGAATGCAGAGATTTTGCAGATTATTGTAAACCAATGTTCATAGCAGCACAATTCACTATAGGCAAAAGGTGGAAACAATCCAAGTTTCATTAACAAATGAATGTGTAAACAAATTGTGTATACATACAATGCAATATTATTCAGCCATAGAGAGAAATGAAGTTCTGATACAAATTATGACATGAATGAACCTTGAAAAGCACTTGACTGCTAACCAGAAGGCTGGCGGTTCAAACCCACTAGCCACTCCTCGGAAGGAAGGTTACGCAATCCTACTTCCGTAGTGATATTGCCTTGGAAACCCAAGGAGGGGTCGCTATGAGTCGAGGCCGACTCGACGGCACATAACAACAACAACAACAACAATATACGTCAGATAGAAAAGGAAAATTATTGCATGATCCACTTGTATGAAATATATAGAATACGCAAATGTGTAGACAAGAAATTTATTTGTGATTACTGGGAGATAAGGGAGGTGGGGACAGGAAGAAATTGCTTAACGGGTCCTGAGTGTATGTTTGGAAAGATGAAAAATTTTGCAACTAGATATTGATGACGGTTGCAAAACATAGTGAATATAAGTAATAGCACTGAACTGTACATTTAAAAGTGGTTAAAATGGCAATTTTTTTGTTATATGTATTTTACCACAAAAACATTTAAAAATCCAGAAAAGAAAGAGGTACTAATATGAGCTCAGTCATAGGGGTTAACTGTTCTGAGCTTTGTACCCCTTTTTAGGCCAGGTTGCATGTAAGGGCAGGAAAAATTGACAGGAATGTGTTTAAAATGAGAGAGAAAATTAAAACATTGCAGGTGCACATAATCCTCATACTGACAAGAAAAAAAAAGATTCTGGGTCTTTATGAAATTTTTCAGTTTTGCCACAAATAGTTAATTAATCTACCAGCAACAAACCATACATAGAATTGCAACTTCAGAAAGACCACCTTAAGAGACAAAAGGAATTTCTCTGTTCAACCACGTTTGGCACTCTTCTGCATGTGGTTATGAGAACTAAGCTTAATACATTGTGTTGGTACAAGTAGACCAGACATTTGTTTTTGAGTAAGCTCCTGAAAGGCAAAGATAATGCACACTAGAGTTGCTTTGTATAAATTTGCACAAATATAATGGTTTTATTAAATATTCTTATGTATTTATTTTTTGGTGTGGTTGTAGAGTATCATGGTAATTCCTTCCCTTAAGAACTTTATTATAGTCCAGGATTTGGCTATGAAATTCTTATATGAATATTTAACATTAGTTAAATCGATATGCTGGCCATGTTGGACCTGTTTTCTAGGAAAGTGGTAACTTTGTTATTTAAGTCTCTTTTGCTATGCTGAATGTTTAAGCTAGGACTTCACCGTGAAGGTGCAAAGGCCAATGCTATTACCACAAGCTGAGTCTGGGAGGCTGGAGGACTGTGTTTACAAATTCATTTATAAAAAGCAAGCTTTGGTATCAGGCAGCATAATAATATGGTTTTAAACAAAGCCTTCACCAGCTTACCTATCTTTAGCAGAGAAGTATCACAAACCATAAGCAGATTTAACAAAAACATGAAAAATTGTTTTGTGCATATTGTGTTAACATAATGTGTGAAACAATAATAATAAAGAGAATATCACCGAGAGCATCATCTAGTACATTTTCTTTTCGTGTTTACATTTTTACACGCTGCTGACTTCTAGCCTCTTTAGCTTTCTACACCTCTGTCAAAAAGTAGCTCATTATGTAGGCTTCAAATACAAGGTAAAAAATAGATTTGTTGGGATTCAAAATGGAGTCTCATCAGTAATCACCACACTATTTCCCTCTAGCATCTTAGTGCTTAAAAAACTAGGTTATTGTTGTGGTTATGTGCCGTCGATTCATAGCAAGCCCTCCTTGGGTTTCTGAGGCAGTATCACTATGGAAGTAGATTGCCCCATCTTACTTGAAAAACTAGGTACAGCAGTTTAAATTAGGGATTCTGGAGCTCTGGTGTGCACTGAGTCAGAGTGCACCAAACTCAAAGGAGTAGAACTAGAAAGAAGAAAGGTTCAGGAAAAATAAAAAAGAAGATCTATCCTGCAGAGCGCCAACAGGCAGCTAAGAAAGGCCATTGGAGACTTCCCTGGAGGAGCAACTGGCAGGCGAGAATGGCTATCCGAGACCTCCCTGGGTTAAGGCAGAAGACACACCACACCAGCATATCAGAAACCACACCAGCATACCAGTGATCACCCCAGGGATCCACCTTCAGCACCTGATTTTATTGATAACTTGGGTAGGCTAGGTACAAATGGGAACATCCAGTACTGATGAAACCTGAGCAGAGAGTCCATTGGTGCTCCAGGAGGATGGGCCCGCTCACCCTGCAGCAGGTCACCAAGTAGGCTTGGGTCACCTTAGTGGCACCGAGAGCCCTGTGCTTGACTTTATCAGTAATATTGGGACCACAGATTAGTAGCAGGCACTCTCCCAACTCCATCACCACTGAAACTGAGCAGAACTTTGGTGCCAAAGGTGGGCGGACTCACAGAGGGACTCCCAAGTGGCTCGCAGTCTGGGTAAGTGGGGCCGGCACCCTGGGTGGGTGGGGCCTGAGAGAGAAAACCCCGTGGTGGATTGTGGTGCTAGGAAGTTGCCTTATGTTGGCTTTTTGGCACTGAGGGGCCTCGGGAGTGGGGTTTTTGCGTGTGTCTGAACTTGGGGGAAAGTGGCAACCCCTAACAACTGGAGCCTTTACAGATATTGGGCCTGTAAAAAACAGTACGACGTCATCGGTAGCAGCCTGCTCAAAGCCCTAGAAACCACCCCCAGCAACAGCAAGCTTTCATTCTTCTGCTCCCACCTTCTCTGCCAATAACTTCACTCATCCAATAGAATAAACCACATTCAACCAAAATAAAACCTCCCAGTTCAAACTCTAAACCCTCTTTACAACAAACAGAAACCCATATCCACATTCCACATAGTGATTCCGCCATCACAAAGAAAAATGCAGAGCAACCCAGCACACCTGAATTAATAACTAAAAATAAAGTAAAATAAAATACACCACTGTCATCTTTCCAAATATTAAACCATAAAATCAAGACAAAACAAATTAACATGTAACCAACAGTTAAAGACAACCTCAAAATGTCTAGGAAACAACAGGCAACCTCAAATAAAACAAACAAACAAAAAACAGGACAAGGCATTAGAAGCAAAACCACAAACAAAGGTCTCATTATACATGGAGGAAGAGGAGACAATAGAATTATCTGAGAAGGAATTTAGAAGATATGTTTATAGAGTTTTACAAGAGCCTAAGGAAACCCCAAAAAGAAACAAGGAGAACACAGACAGTTCCCTGGAAGAACTCAGGAAGATCATTCAAAAACAAAATAATAAGATTAATACACAATCAGAACTCATACAAAAACAGCAGTTAGAAATCCAGAAGATGAATATCAAAATGACAGAATTATACAACACAGTAGAAGCACAAAAGACTAGGTTAGAACTGGCTGAAGAACGCATATTCCAACTAGAAGACAAATCCCTAGACACCAGCCTGTATGAAGAAAAATCAGAACAAAGATTTAAGAGAAAAGAAGAGAACCTAAGAATTATATGAGATGACAAGGGAAAAAAAAATACAAGACTCATTGGAATTTCAGAACAAAAAGAGGTGAAAAAAAAAAAAAAAACACTGAGAAAATTGTAAAAGACCTGCTGACAGAAAACTTCCCCCATATCATGAAAGACGAAAAGATATTTGCCCAAGAAGCTCATACAACCACACACAAGATAGATCCCAAGAGAAAAACACCAAGGCATATAATAGTTAAACTCTCCAAAACCAAAGACAAAGAAAAAATTATGAGAGCTGCCCAGGACAAAAGAAATATTACATATAATAATCAAACAGTTAGGCTGAGCTCCAATTACTCAGCAGAAATCATGCAGGAAAAGAAGGCAATGGGACAACATATATAAAACACCGAAGGAAAAGAGCTTCCAACCAAGAATCCTATATCCAGCCAAATTATCCATCAAATATGAAGAAAAAATCAAGGCATTCTCAAACAAACAGAAATTAAGGGTTTTTGTAAAAACCAGACAAACCCTAGAAGAAATGCTGAAGGAAGTTCTTCCAATAGAGAACCCACATAGAGATCAACAAAATCAGGATACGTGGCATCAACACTAAAACCAAATCAGAAATAGAAACTCAAAATAAGACCATAAAACATCGTACTCTAAAAACCAAGGAAGTCAATCAGCACACTACAGCAGCAACTAACCTATCAGAGGGAATAAAACTTCCAGTTGGTACAAACTTCCAACTGGAGAGGAAAACAGGACAATGTCTTCACAGTACTCACTGCTCTAAAAATGTAGAGACAAGAATACACTCCAAGGTAACCTCACCCCGGCAATAATAGCAAAGTTTTACAGGACAGAAAATAACAAATGCTGGTGAGGTTGTGGAGAAATTGGAACACTTGTGCACTGCTGGTGGGATTGTAAAATGGTACAACTATTGTGGCATTAGGTATGATGTTGCCTTAAAAAACTGAAAATAGAAATACCATTTGACTTAACAATTCCATTACTAGGAATATGTCCTAAAGAGGTGAGAGACAGCTCACGAAAAGACATAGGTACACCTCTGTTCTTCACAGCACAGCTCACTATATAGCAGGAGATGGAAACAACCTAAGTACCCATCAATGGATGAGTGGATAACCAAATTATGGGATGTGCACACAATGGAACACTATGCTACATTAAAGAACAATGAGGGATACGTGAACCATCTCACAACGTGGATGAGACTGAAGGACATTATGCTGAGTGAAAAAAGTCAATCACAGAAAGACAAATACTGTATGAGACCATTACTGTAAAAAGACAAAGGTTTTGCTTGGGAAAGGGAACTCACTTAGTAGGTTACTGGGATGGGGAGGGAAGGGGAGTGATTCATTCCAGGCTAGTTGGGGCCCACACACTGACATGGGTAAGGGGAGGGATGTATGGAAAGGGTCTGTGACTACCATGATAACATTAGGAAAAGGGAGGACACTGAATTGTGCACATAAGAGATAGATGACAGATGCTAACACCAACCAGTGTGCCCACAATACTGCATTACCATTAACACTAAACACTAGGCTACAGATAAACACATAAACATCAGAGAAGATCAGATGGAGGTCAGTGAAGAGGAGTATACTCTAGACCAAGGATAGATTCAGCTGAGGCTAATCTTCACAGACACCAGTGATACGAAATATTTGCAACCCTTACAGAAACAACAGAAGACAGACATAGAGTAATCCCTCATAGACACCCAGACACTGTGGAAGAGAGAGCCAATGGATCTGCTGTCTCAGAACCATAGTACTGGGGGATATCAGACTCAATTGGCACAATAAACTACATAAAAACCTTGTTCCTCACCCTACATTGGTGAGTAGCGACTAGGGTCTTAAAAGCTTTCAAGTGGCCATCTAAGATGCAGCTAATGGTCTCCTATTGTTGGAAGTAAAGAAGAGTGCAAAATAAAAGCAAGGGCATTTGGAAGCGATCAGCCCTAGAGCACAATGGCCCTCGAGGCCAGAAGAACTAGATAGTGCCCCACTACCAATGTCAATCACTTAGGAAAGGATCAAATCTGGAGATTCTGGATAGAGTGGGAGGAAAAATGCGCAACAAAATCCAAAAACTCAATAATGACTGGAATTACTGGTCGGACAGAGTCTGGTGAGACCACCCAATACTATGGTCCTGCAATACAGTCTGGGCCTAGAATAAAGTTCACTCCCAAAGGCTGGCTCTCAGCCCAATAGTAAAAATGATGTACATGCAGACCACTCAACCCAGGGTGACACAACCACATACTCTATGGAAATGCATCCCTTGGAGCAATCGACTGCAAGGCACAAGAAGGGCAACATGCACATGGGGGAAATGAAATGCAGGACAAACAAGAGTGAATAAGTATGAGGGGCATAGTGGGAGGAGGGTTACTGGGAAGGGAAGGGAGGAGACTAGGTTAGGGCTGGACATGGTAAATGAGGAGTGTGAAATTAGGCATTTGACTGCTAACCAGAAGTTTGGCGGTTCAAACCCACCAGCCACTCCTCGGAAGGAAGGTTGGGCAATCTACTTCCGTAGTGATACTGCCTTGGAAACTCAAGGAGGGGTCACTATGACTCAGGTCTGACTCGATGGCCCATAACAACAACAACAACAACAACAACAATCTTTTCAAAAAGAAAAAGAAAGTGAAGAAAACTTGAAGCACTTACTGGTGATGATAAAAAATGACAGCCTTCAGTATGGATTACACTGCAATATATAGAAAAAAAAATCCTCACAACTGGACGAATAAGCAGTATCATGATAAACGAACAAAAGACTGAAATTGTCAAGGATTTCATTTTTCTTGGATCCACAATTAATGCCCACAGAGGCAGCAGTCAAAAAATCAAAGGATATATTGCATGGGGCAAACCTGTTGCGAAAGAACTCTTTAAAGTGTAAAGGAGCAAAGATGTCACTTTGAAGACTAAGGTGCACCTAACCAAGTCATGGTATTTTCAATAGCCTCATATGCATGCAAAAGCTGCACATTGAATAAGGAAGACAAAAGAATTGATGCATTTGAATTATAGTGTTGGCAAAGATTTTGAATAAACCATGGACTACCAAAAGAACAAAAAAATCTGTCTTGTATGAATGAAGTCTACCCAGAATGCTCCTTAGAAGTGAGGATGCCCCAACTTCTCTCCTA
>NW_006922245.1:773798-784565 GCF_000298275.1 Orycteropus afer afer
AAGATTATTTACATAAGTAAAATGTTAAGTTTATGGGTAAATGTAAACATATAACTATTCAGATATTTTAAATTATCTACTTTGTTTTCACGTCAAGTTGTTTAAATTCGTTTACACAAAGAAATTTTTTTTTAAAACATTGGTCCTAATAAAATTTTTAGGAAAGGAGAAGGAAAAAGACTTGAATGAAAATGACGTGATGTATCTCTCTCAAGACAAGTGTTGTACACTGGAATCATCCAGCGAGTCATGAAAAAATTTACTAAAGCCAAGGCTCCACCCCCAGAGATTTTTATTTAATTGGTCTGGTGTGGGTGGGTCCCATGCATGGGTATTAATTGTTTTTAAAAGTTCCCCAGGTGATTCTAATGTGCAGTCTAGGCTAAGAAGTGTTGCCACAGAGCATGAACTAATAGATAATATCCAACTTGGAGTGATTTTTCTAGTGATGTTCCAAAGGTCTTTGCCCTTGATTTTCTTCCACTCAGCATTCTAAAAGTTCTATTTGAGTAAAAAGTAAAAGGTCAAGCCTTTTAAATATTGAGATGTCATCGTATTTGGAAGGATAAATGAAAGAATCAAAATTTTAAAAATCTTAAGGCTGAAATGAAGCACCCCAGATTATTATTAAGTGACATGGAATAGGAATACATGTAAAGTCTTGAATTTAGTTTTAAAAAGCAATTATACAAGGTATGACAGACCACATTTACAGTCATTCCCAAGAAAAGGACATTTTATTTAATGTGCTTACCCAATTGCATTCAACTTGTTTCATGGGGTGTGTGTGGGAGTAGGGTAGGGAGGGGTAGTGTTAGCATAGGCTGTATTGATAGAATATGCAATGCTTGGAAAAAAGGCAGTGAGACCCCTTATGCTTCCTTCTCATCAAACCAGAGAAGACTGAAAAGGGCATGAAAATGGTATTCAAATATTTTAAAGACTTTCATGCAGAAGACCAAAACCAAAAAACAAACTCACTGCCTACAAGTCAGATCCGACTCATAGAGACCCCTCCTTGGGTTTCCGAGGCAATATCTCTATGGAAAGAGATTGTCCAACCTTCCTTCCGAGGAGTGGCTGGTGCATTTGAACCACCAGCCTTCTGGTTAGCAGTCAAATGCCTTAGACACTACGGTATTCATAAACACATGCTTTACAATTTTCTTGCCATTCAGTGTATTCCAAATCGTAGCAACCCTATAGGACAGAGTAGAACTGGCCCATAGTGTTTCTAAGGCTGTAATGTTCTTTTTTTTTTTAATTTATTTTGTTATTGTTTAGAATATACATAGCAAAGCACACCAATTCAACAGTTTCTGTATGTACCATTTAGTGACATTGGTTACATTCTTTGAGTTGTGCAACCATTCTCACCCTCTTTTTCTCAGTTGTTCTTCCCCCATTAACATAAACTCACTACTCACTAATCTTTGAGTTGTTTTCGTTTGACTCCACATGGATAGTTCTTAAAAGAGCATAACACTCAAGGGAGACTTTTTTTGTATGTGTGTCTTTTCAGGGCAGAAAAGGTAGCTTTATTTTTCTAAAACACTAGTTAAATTTTTAATTGTTGTAAAACTGTAGATAACACAACATTTGCCAAAGCCACCTTTTCTTCACATATGCAATTTAGTGACAACACTGCTTAATTTTTAGCTTATTAATTTGAGCTTCTCACTTCACTAGATCAAAGATTCTTCTTTTATGATTTGGGTGAAAATTTACAGAGCAAACTGGTTTTCGATTCAACAAATCATATGTAATATTTTTCGTGACATTGATTGTAATCCCCACAATCTAAAGCCCTCTTTCCATTTCCTCCCATTGTTTACCATTTCCCTCCATCCTTCTTTCTTATCTCTTCTTGCCTTCTGAGCTTTATCCCTGGGCAAATGCTGCCCTTTTATTCTCGAATGGTTGCTTGTTCTAAGTATAGTGCACCTCCCTGGTGTTATTGTTCGCCTTATTTAAAAAAAAAGAAAAAAAAAAAAACAACTCACTACCGTCTAGTCCACTCCAACTCATAGCCACCCCTCCTTGGGTTTCCAAGGCGGTATCACTATGGAGGTAGATTGCCCAATCTTCCTTCCAAGAAGTGGCTGGTGGGTTTGAATCACCAGCCTTCTGGTTAGCAGTCAAATGCCTTAGGCACTATGCCACCAGAGCTGCCAGTAGCCACTCTACTCCAGACAAATACCAAGGATAAAACTCTGACCTCAACCCTAGCACCACTAGCAAAAGTCATAGGCGGAGCCTCGCCTTCCACTGTAGCAAGAATGTGAGGTATTCGTCCCACTGCCAAGGCCTCTTTAAGATGATTTCAGAGAAGGCCAAGTGAAGGGCTTTCATCCCTGACTAGCAGTCATGAAGCACACCCCTGCATCCCTCCCACTGTCCCTACAATATTAACAGAGGCCCCTTGGAGAATAGTAATGAGGTACCACTCCCCTCTCAGCCAACATGTTGTCAGAGAGGTCTAGTGAGGATATAGAACTCTCATCCTTGCTCAGAAATAGAGCAGTCCCTCTTACCTAATGATAATGGAGGTCAAGTTGAAAATCTGGATTTTCAACCTTTCTGGCAGTAACAAGGCAGCATCTATACCTTACCAAATATTAACTATGTCAAGGGAAGTTAGCTAAAATGAAAGGTTTAAGTAAGAACCAAGTTTTTATAACATAATTCCTAAAATGACCAGATATCAATGGACAGATCACTTGTCATACCAACAACATGCACATCACAACTTTAATTAAAAAGACAAGTAGATGCCAACATTGAGTATCTTAGCTATCTAGTGCTGTCATAACAGAAATACCACAAGTGAATGGCTTTAACAAACAGAAATTGATTTTCTCACAGTATTGTTGTTGTGTGCCGTCAAGTCAGCCCCGACTCATAGCGACCCCTCCTTGGGTTTCCGAGGCAGTATCACTACGGAAGTAGGATTGCCCAACCTTCCTTCCGAGGAGTGGCTGGTAGGTTTGAACCGACAGCCTTCTGGTTAGCAGTCAAGTGCTTTAGCCACTATGCTACCAGAGCTCCTTTCTCACAGTATAGGAGGGTAAAAGGCCAAATTCAGAACTGATGTTCTAGAGGAAAGCTTTCTCTCTCTGTCGGCCCTGGGGAAGATCTTTTTCTCTTCAGCTTCTGCTTCCTGGTTCATTGGCGACATCCATGAATCTTGACATCAATCTTATTCCATCTCTGCTCCTAGCTTACTTGTTTAATCTCTTTATATGGCAAAAGAGATCGATTCTAGATACATCCTATACAAATCCTGCCTAATTAACATAACAAAGGCAACCCATTCTCACATGGGATTATAACCACAGGCATAGAGGTTAGGATTAACAACACACAGTTTTGGAGGACAGGATTCAGTCCATAACACTGAGATAATAGAAATGTTAGAATTATTTGACAAATAATAATAGCCATTATTATTTGACAAATAATAAAAGCCATCATTAAAATGCTTAAATGAGCAATAATGCACACACCAGCAGTCATGTCATTTGAGTCCAAGAAGGAGATTAAAAAGAAGATATGCCTAAAGAGTATACAATGAATAATGGCTGAAATTTTTAGCAAAATGCATAAACATGTAGATCCAAAACACAAACATACAGATTCCAGAGCTGAATTAACCCCAAACTAGATAAATCCAAAGAAATCCATGCCAGGACATATCATAATCAAAATTCTGAAAACTAAAGTAAAGAAAAAAAAAAATTAAAGCAGCAAAACAGAAATGACATTTTATCTATTCGAAAAAAAAAATAAAAAAACCTTCAGTGCCGTGGAGTCAGATCCAACTCATAGCAACCCCTCCTTGGGTTTCTGAGGCAGTATCACTATGGAAGCTGATTGCCTAATCTTCCTTCCAAGGAGGACTGTGGATTCCTCATAAGAAACCACGGAGGCCAGAGAGAAGGGGCATGTCATTTTCAAATGCTGAAACAAAAGAAATGTCAACTGAGAACTCTATATCCAGCAAGAATAACCTTCAGGAATGCAGGGACATCAAGACAAATCTCAGACAAAGGAAAACTAAGAGAATGTGTTGCTACCCAATGTACCTAAAAGAATAGCTAAAGAACATTCTTGAAACGGAAAGGAAATAATAATTTAAAAAAAGCTTGGAACCTGTGGAAGAAAGAACAACTAAGTAAAAACACAGGTAAATTCAGAAGACTTCCTTTCTCTTGAGTTTTCTAAATTGTTTGATGTTTGCAGTAGAAGTTATAATACTTTAAATGTTTGGTGTGGTTCAAAATGCTATGTAAAGCAAATATTTAACACTTACAAATGGAAGAGGATAAAGAGAGAAATGGAAGAAAGTTTTCTGTACTTCACTCAAGTTAGTAAAATGTCAAGTAACAGTAACTATGATGTCATGTATGTATGTTGTAATACCTAGAACAGTCATAGGAAGACTATGCAAAGATAGACTCAAAAACACCAGAGATAAATCAAAATGGAATTCTAAGAAAGGTACAAGTAAACCATAGGAAGACAAGAAACAGAAAACCAAGGAATGAAAAGAATAAGAACAAACAAAAACAAAAAATAAATAAAATGTCAGACTGAAGACCTAACATATCAATAATTACATTAAACATAAATTAACTGAATACAGCAATTAAAAGGCAGAGATTGGCAAAGTCTGTAAGAAAACATGACCCAACTACATACTCTTGACAAAAACCTCACTTCAAACATAACAACATAGGTAGGTGAAATGTAAAAGAAAAAAAATATTCAAAGATTAATAAAAAGATGTTATTGTAGATTTATCAATAGCAAAAAAAGTAGATTTCTGATTCCTCCTCCAAAAAATTACCAAAGGCAGAGATTGACATTAAATAATGATAAAATGATCAGTTCACCCAGAAGACAGAGCAATCCTAAATGTGTATGTAAGAAAAACAGAGTTCTAAATTTTGTGAAGCAAAAACTGATAATGTTAAAAGGATCAATAGAAAAATCTGCAATTACATTTGGAGATTTCCATACCCCTCTCTCAGTAATTGACAGAACAACTAGCTAGAAAATCAGCAAAGATATAGAAGAACTGAACAGTACCATATACCAACAGGATCTATAAAACACCCCAACCAGCAATACACATATTTTTCAACTGCCCATGGTGAATTGTCCAAGATAGACCATATCCTGGCTCATAAAGCAAATCTCAATAAATAGGAAATAATTAAAATAATACAGTGTTTGTAGAAATCAATAACAGAAAAATATTTGCATGCTTGGAAACTAAACAACACACTCCTAAATAACCCATAGGTCAAAGTGAAAGTCCGAAGATTAATCAAAATTACATTTAATTGAAAGACAATGAAAATGCAACAGTAGAAAAAAGTTTGAAAAACAGCAAAAGCAGTGTTGAGAGGGACATTTATATCTCTATTTTTTTAAGAGCTTGTTCACATTCAACGTTAGGTGTACATTTAGTTTCACTCCCCATTCACCATGTCCAACCCCAACCGAGTCTCCTCCCCTCCCCGCCCCACAACCCTCTCCCTGTGCCCCCCACATTCATGGATTCCCATTTGTCCTGCACTTCCTCAATTTGAATGTTGTTCCTGTGGTGCCCCATGGTCCACTGCTCCAAGGGGTACATCACCATAGAGCAAGTGGGTGCGTCATCCTGGGCTGAGTAGTCTGCGTGCACATCCTGTTAATAACCATTGGCCTGAGAGCCAGCCCCTGGGGCTGCGTTTTATTTCAGTTGCAGAATGTATTCCACGGCCATAGTATTGGGGGTCTCATCATATTTCATCTGACCAGTAATTCTGGTCATTATTGAATTTTTGGATTTTGTTCCATGTTTTCCCTCCCACCCTACCCAGGATCTCTAGATTTGAACCTTTCCCGAGTGGTTGACATTGGTAGCCAGGCACCATCTAGTTCTTCTGGTCTCAAGGGCCATCGTGTCCTAGGGCTGATTGCTTGCAAATACCCGCCCCCTTTTTTTGCGTTCTTCTTCGCTTCTGACGATGGGAGACTGTTAGCTGCATCTTAGGTGGCTGCTTAAAAGCTTTTAAGACCCCAGTTGCTGCTACTCACCAGTGTAGGATGCAGAACAAGGCTTTTATGTATTTTGTTATGCCAATTGAGTCTGGTGCCCCCCAGTACTGTGGTTCTGAGATGGTGGATCTATTGGATCTCTCTCCCATAGTGTCTGAGTCTGTCTTCTATTGTTTATTATTACTCTAAGTCTGTCTTCTATTGTTTCTGTAAGGAATGCAGGTATTTTGTATTACTGGTGTCTGTGCAAGATTAGCCTCAGCTGAATCTATCCTTGGTCTAGAGTATACCATGATAACATTAGGAAATGGGAGGACACCGAATTGTGCACATAAGAGATAGATGACAGATGCTAATACCAACCAGTGTGTCCACAATACTGCATTGTCATTAAAACATCCCCATAGAATTTCTAAGTGTGTAAATCTTTATAGAAACATACTGCCTCATCTTTCTCCAGCAGAGTGTTTGGAATTTTTGAACCTCCAAACTTTTGGCTAGCAGCTGAATGCTTTAACCACTCCATCCTTAAGCACTGATGAGTTCTCGCTAATTTTATAGCATTTGTAACTCTTGAATCAGTCTTTACTGATTCTCTATCTCCACTGACACCACTTTAGTCAAGACCATATACTCTCATCTGTAGTAATGACTGCCTTGAATTTTGACCTCCTTCAATCTATTTTCCATACTAATGCTAGAATAGTCTTTATGAAACCAAACTGATCCTGGCAATTCCTTGCTTAAAGTAGTTTAGTGACCCACTAGTGATCGCATGAAGAAATGAAAACCCCTTAACTTGCATTCAAGACCATTATGATTTGGTCTATGCTTTCCTCTCCTTGTGAATTTTATCTTTACCCAAGCCTTGACTCTTTTTCTAGGTATGAATCTTTTTTACCTTTGAGTTTTTTCATAAACTGCTGGTTCTAAGAAAACACATCTTCCCTGCTAACCTCTCACTCAACTCAACTTTTGCCTGGCTAGTTCCTCTGCATCTTCCAAAACAGATATCATTATTTGAATCCCATTTCTCACTAGGCTAGTCTAGGTTAGGTGCCCTTCCACGTACCTTTTATAGTGCCTTCTAGTTGTCATTAAGAACTCTGGTGGCATAGTGCCTAAGGCATTTGACTGCTAACCAGGAAGCTTGTGGTTCAAACCTACCAGCCACTCCTCAGAAGGAAAATTGGGCAATCTACTTCCATACTGATACTGCCTCAGAAACCCAAGGAGGGGTCTTTATGAGTTGGATCCAATTCGACTGTCAGTGAGTGTTTTTGTTTTTTGTTTTTTATCATTGGAACTCTGATGGTATAGTGGTTAAGACATTTGGCAGCTAACCAAAAGATTGGTGGTTTGAACTCATGAGCAGCTCTGCAGAAAAAAATGAAGTAATCTGCTTCCATAAAGATTTACAGCCATGGAAACCCAATGGGGGTCACTATTAGTCAGACTTGACTCAATGCAATGAGTTTGGTTTTTGGAATTGGTTAAGACAAGCAAATATTTATGCAAAGAATGTTCTTTTTGTCAGTTGGTGTAGACAGGAGTTTTAACATTAAAAATGCATTTCCTTTATGCTATTTTTAGTATATCTGACTAACTTGCTTTATGAGTATTAATTATTCAATGAACAATGAGTTTTGCTGACACCTTTAGCTTTACACCTAGTGAAGCTTAGTTTTGTATTCCAAAGCTGTGTGGGCTGCCAAATGGAATAACTCAAATCCATATTACATATTTTTGTTATGTCATCTCATGGTTGACTTGTCAGCATGCATCTCAAAGGTACTTTTTGGAATTAGGTCAATTAACGGAACTAAGTCAGGTTTATTTCTTATATTTTGAAAAATGAAAGTTTTGAGCAATAAGGAATATGGTTAAAATCACTGAGAGATTACTAAGGACAGTTTAACCTTTAATATTATAATTAATATCCAAAATGTGAATATCTGATAAAAAAAAAATATGCCCCCAGTGGCAAACAAGAAATAAGCAATCCAATAAAAAAAACCTCGGACACTACATTGAAGCTTACCACTGTTGTTACTTTGCTATATGAGAAATGATTTACCTTAGAAAAAAAGTGTTATTGACAATTGATTCTTGTGCATTTGAGCTGTTATTTCATTTGTTGTTGTTGTTATGTGCCGTCAAGTTGGCCCCAACTCATAGCGACCCCTCTTCGGGTTTCTGAGGCAGTATCACTATGGAAGTAGATTGCCCCATCTTCCATAGTTGCATAAATTAGATTCCCAAAATTTTTTATTATTTAAAGAGAATTTGAAAAAATGCTATAAGAAACTTAATAAGTCAGTGGTCAATAGTGACACATAAATATGACTGAAATACAAATTTAACATGCTATTTATAAATCTGAAAAATAGCACTTTACTTCTTTGAAATCTACATTTAAATTTTTAATTAAAAATTTACAGAATTGTACTTAGCAGAAACTTAAATTTCTCCATTTATTGAATGCTTACCATGTACCAAATAGTTTGCTGATAAATTACTTAAATCACGATATCTAACCTTGATACAAATGCTATGATTGTGCTGTTATTGTTGTTATGTGCAGTCAAGTCAGCCCTGACTCGTAGCGACCCCTCCTTGGGTTTCCGAGGCAGTATCACTACGGAAGTAGGATTGCCCAACCTTCCTTCCGAGGAGTGGCTGGTAGGTTTGAACCGCCAGCCTTCTGGTTAGCAGTCAAGTGCTTTAGCCACTATGCTACCAGAGCTCCTGCTATGATTGTAGGAACTATTATTATCACTATTTTACAGAGGTTAAAGTGGTTAACTATTCAATGTCAAGAAGAAGACTGTCAGAAACAAGATTCTAATCCAGGCTGTGTTTCAAAGTTTCAAAGTCACTGTATTAATTTATAAATTGAATGCAATCCTAATAAAAAATATATCCATTCATTTTGGATGTAAATTGATAAAAAAAATAATTCCAAAATGTTTATGAAAATTTAAAAGACTCAGAAGAACCAAGACAATGTTGAAGAAGTAGGACAATGTTGATGACTTATACTCCCAAATACTGGGATTTATAATAAAACTATTGTAATAAAGACAGTGTATTATAGGCATAAGGATAGATAGATCAATAGAATAAAACAGAATCCAGAAGAAACCATACATACATTTATGGAACCCTTGGTTCATGACAGAGGTAATAGCTGGGTAGAGGGGAAAACATGATATTTTAACAAAAGATGCTGAACCAATTAAATATCTACATAAAAAAAGAATCTTGACATCTACCTCACATAATAAATAAAAAATATACCAGAGGATTGTAGATCAAAATGTGAATTGAGGTTCTAGAAGATAATATAGGTGAATACAGTAATATCTTGGAGGTAAGAAAAAAAATCTTAAATAATATGAAGAAGCACTAGCTATTGAAATCAAGAATTTATGTTCATCAAAAGCTACCATTCAAAAAAAAAATGCAATAGAGTTCCGGTAAGATGGCGGACTAAGCAGAAAGACTGCACAGATCCTCTACAACAAAGAAAAGGGAAACAAATTAACACAGACACAGAAGATAATCCTGGACCCCTGAGCCTTGAAGGGAAGGATATAGAAGTGGACTAAATTGCCTTGGAAACCCAAGGAGGGGTCGCTATGAGTCGGGGCCGACTCAACGGCAAATAACAACAACAACAACAAACCCCAACTAGCAGAAGAATTTGCATGAAAATACCAAAAAAGGGAGACATACGGAGCTGCGGTCTGGCAGTGATCCTGAGCGATCCTGACGGCATGGCACAGACAGCTTGGAGAGTGCTAAGTGGTGGTAGGACCTAAGAATTAACCTAAAAATCAGCCCTGCTAGCCAGGGACTGCACAGAGAACTGCTCTGGAGGCTGGGGTATAAATGGAGAAGGCAAAGAGAAAGTCAGGCAGAGCTGTGGACTTTTGCCTGTCCAGAGGATGCTGCCATTTTGAATGTTTACAAGTGGCTTGACCATTTTAGATATTTAAAGAGACAGCACTCTCCAAGATTCCTGGGACTTGAGAACAGGTTCTACTTGCCAGCAACCTCAAGGACACTCCAGAACTGCACGACTGAAAAGGTGTGACATTCCTCTTGTTACTCTTATACTCCACACCCGCTTGGTGAATGGAGGTGCGGCAATCCCCCACTCCCACCCTTCTGGGGGCACAGGAACTCCATCCCAGTCTTTGTGCTCAGAAGGAACCTGGGTGCCCTGCCCTGTCCTCCACTGATTTTTTTTTCTCTTTTTTTTATTTGTATTTTTTATTTTTCTGGTGTTTAGTATGTGTGTATTTGTCTGTTTTAAAACTACTATTATTAATAATACTTTTGTCCTTTTTATTATTATTCTTTATTCTTCCCTTCCCAGGTTCTAGTTTTCAGCTTTTTTTTATTTTCCCTGTTCCTGGTTGAAAAAAACATTTCTTTTTTAATTTAATTTTTTTCACCCTATTTTTCTCATAGTTAACCCCATTCCTTGTTTTACTTTTTGCATTTTTTCCATATTTTTCTTCATTGTTCTCCTTCTCTACTTTTTCTTTTATTGCCCTATTCCAGATGCTGCAGGTTTTCTTGTTTTTTTCCTTCTTCTTTTTCCCTTTGTCCTTTTTTTGGTTACTATTCCTGTGTGATTACATGGTGTGTTTTTTTTCCATGTACTTTTAGTTTTTTGATTGTTATTCAATTGTAATTTTTGTCTAA
>NW_006922245.1:788972-789979 GCF_000298275.1 Orycteropus afer afer
TGGGACTCTCATACACTGCTGGTGGGACTGTAAAATGGTACAACCATTGTGGAAAGCAGTATGGCAATTCCTTAAAAAGTTGGAATTAGAAATACAATTTGACCTAGCCATCCCATTACTAGGTATATACCCTAAAGAAGTGAGAGCCATGACAAGAACAGATATATGCACACTCATGTTCATTGCAGCACTGTTTACAATAGCCAAAACATGGAAACAACCCAGATGTCTATCAACTGAGGAATGGATAACAAAACTATGGTACATACACGCAATGGAATACTATGCAACCATAAAGAATAATGTAGAATCTGCAAAACACTGCATAATGTGGATGAACTTGAAGGACATTATGCTGAGTGCAATATGTCAATCACAAAAGGACAAATATTCTATTAGTCCATTATTGTAAAAGTCAAGGAAAGTTTTATCTAAGGAAGGAAATTTTCTTTGTTGGTTACCAGGGGTGGGAGGGGAGGGGAGGGAAGGCTGTTAGATAGATAGAGATAAATATTGATTTGGGTGATGAGAAGGGCAATGTACCAAATGTGAGTGATCAATATGGTGGCCTTGAGAAAGAGAAAGACATAGAGAGGTACATGGGAGGTACAGACAACAAAGATGAAAACTTTTGCACATATAGTACTACATTGTCAGTGAAGCTAAACATGGGTATATGGGTGGATAGATGGATGGACAGGCTGGAGGTTTAGGTATGTCTATAAAGTGGGGAGTGTATCCAAGAACATGTATAGGGTTGGCAGACAATGGTACTATACGTTTATGTGAATGATCAGAATTTCCAGGTGTATGGTAGAGCTGAGAAGGGGCAAGGTCGTGGTCAACTCTTGGTCACATCCAGCTACCCAGAGGGACCGAGTGCTTGAACCTGTGGGCTTGGGACCATACTTGTAGGGGACAACAAGCTCAATTGGCATAACATACTATACAAAACATTGTTCCACCTCCTACTTTGGCGAGTAGCAACTGGGATCTTAAAAGCTAGC
>NW_006922245.1:790824-795435 GCF_000298275.1 Orycteropus afer afer
GATTCACAACTTCAAGAGCTGAAGATGTGTTTCTAGTAATAATCTCCTAGATGCTGGTGGGAATGTAAATTGGTATAAACATTTTGAAGCATTGTTTGGAAGTATCTACTAAAGCTGAATACATGCGTAAATTACCAGTAATTACACAACAGAAATGATGCATACATATACACACAACAAGACTTACACAAGAATGCTCATAGAAGCTTTACACTAAAAATAGAAGCTAATCAAATATCCATCAACAATACAATAGATAAACTACTTTACTCTGGAGTAATTTTAAAAAATGAAATAAAGTACAACAGCATGAATGAACCTCTCATACATAACGTTGAGTGACATATCTATCTATCATTTCATATATAGAGAACTTCATTTATATAGAATTCCATTTATATACAGCTTGAAAAGAGGCAAAAACAAAGTTTGAGATGTCAAAATACTGATTACAATGATCAGGATGGAGGGTGTAGTTATTTTTGGCAGCATGAGGGGAGTGTCAAATATCGATTCTTCAAAATACCAAAAGGGAAAACTCTTAATAAAGCAAAGCTAAGTTTATTATACTTACTGAACAAAGGAGAATTGTCTCAAAATGAAGAAGTGAGTAAAGAGTATTTGTTAAGATTTTAAGACCTCTGCAGAATTATTTTAAGTGAGTTTCTAAGGTAGTAAAATGTGTAGAATTGGTTAATATTTTTCACATTAATACTCTTGATTGCTAAATACTGTGAAATGAAGGTCTTGAAGCTGTTAGTCTTGATCAGTTATTTTAATTGATTAGCTCATAGTCTTTATTTTCCAGAGGCAAGCATTTCCTGGAATAAGTAGATAAGTTATTTTTGGTTGTTATTGCAAACAAAATATGCAACCATTGCTGTGGAGTCTGACCCGACCCATAGTGACCCCTCCTTGGGTTTCCAAGGCAGTATCACTATGGAAGTAGATTGCCCAACCTTCCTTCCGGGGAGTGGCTGGTGGATTTGAACTGCCAGCCTTCTGGTTAGCAGTCAAGTGCCTTAGGCACTATGCTACTAGAGCTCCCTTGGTTGTTATTAGTGTTATTTAATATTGTGCATTGAAAATATGCCTGGTCCCAGTACATACCAAAAGTAAATGGACAATAAATTAGGTTGTAGAAAATGTTTTTTTAGTTTCGTATGGTGTTTATATGGATACTTATTTTGTGGTATTTCATTGAACTGTACATTTATGGGGTTTTTGTTATTTTTTATACATGTGTTATACTTCAATTTAAAATTAAACCACAAGTTAACAATGAATTCCAAGCTGGCTAAGGAAGAAAATAAACCAATAATGGCACAATTTAATTTTTGGGTAAGGCATATCCATGGAACTAGTGTTGGCAATGTAGGCAATGAATAGGTCAAAGAATAGTGGAGAGCAGGATGAGGGAGAAGTAGGTAATGGTGATTGATGGAGAAAAGAATAGAGAGTTCAAGATTTCCATAAATCAAGCCAATATTCTGGCCATGTTCATAGATTAAGTGAAGATAGTTTATAGATAAAGACCATCAGCATAAAAATAACTCAGAATTTTGTATACTGAAAGCTTCAGTCAGATGGATGTCAAGGTAAGTTAAAATGACAGCAAATTTGAGAAAACAGAAGGTGGCTGAATAGCCAGACAAGCTACACAGACCCTCATCAACAAAGGAAAGAGAAACCAATTGACAGAGATACAGAAGATAATCCTGGAGCCCTGAAGTTTGAAAGGAACTACACAGAAGTGGGTTAGGTACCAACTACTGGAAAAACCTGAATGAAAACAGTGAGTACAGAGAAGGATGGAGCTGTGAACTGTCAGCTACTCTGAAGGCACCAACAGCTTCAATATTTCCAACTGGTGTTGGGACCTGAGAATTGACCTAAAGATCAGCCCTGGTTGCCAAGGGCTGCAGGGATGACTGTACTGGTGGCCTATGAATAGGAAGGGAAACAGAAGGAAGGAGACAACCTGAGCTGTGGACTTCCAGTTGTCTGGAGGGCACAGCCATTTTGATTGTTTACAAGTAGTGGACATTTTGGATATTTAAAGTGACAGCATTCTCATTTGGATTCCAAAGACCTAAGAATAGGCTCCATTTGCCCAGGATGGCCAGGACATATGGGAGGCTGACAGCAGGAAAGGAAACAGGTGGTGGGTGTATAAGTGCTGCCAACTAGTGAATAGAGGAGCACAGTACCCTGTTTATGTAGATAACATCCAAACAAAACAAAGAAAGCAAAAATCATGGGCAATTCCCTCCAACATACATCACCAATTAAATATAAACCCCAAAACTGTTACAATGTCTCAGAGACAACAGAGAATCACAGTCCACACAAAGAAGCAAGACAAAGCAAGAGAAACAAGAGACCAGGATACAGACCCAGAACACATCCCTGAGGAAGAATCAGCATTGGAACTCCCTGATAAGGAATTAGAAATAATTATATTTAGGTATCGTCAATGAATTGAGAGACAGATCAAGGAAAACATTCACAAAATTGAGGAAAATATAGAGAAAACCCTACAACAATTTCTAAAGATAATACAAGAAGAAAATGAAAAATTAGAAATGATGCAAAATCTACAGGTAGTAATCCAGAAAATTAATACTAAATTTTCATAAATAGATAACACATTGAATGGGCAAAGGAGTAGAATTGGATCAATAGAAGACATAATTAGTGAGATTTAAGACAAATGCCTCAGTACTTCTTTGGAAAGGGATCAATCAGAAAAAAAGGTCAAAACAAAAGGAAGAAAGCCTAATGGTCATGTGAGATACCATCAAAAGGAATAATCTACATTCCAGGAGCTCTGGTAGCATAGTGGCTAAAGCACTTGACTGCTAACCAGAAGGCTGGCAGTTCAAACCCACCAGCCACTCCTCGGAAGGAAGGTTGGGCAATCCTACTTCCATAGTGATATTGCCTCGGAAACCCAAGGAGGGGTCGCTATGAGTTGGGGCCGACTCGACGGCACATAACAACAACAACAACAACAACAAATCAGAATTCCAGAACAGGAAGTGACAAATAAAACCACAGAGAAATGTGTCAAAGATTTGTTGGAGATAATTTCCCTGGTATGATGAAAGATTAGAATATATCCATTCAAGAAGTCCAACAAACCCCAAACAGGATAGATCCCAAAAGAAAATCACCAAGATATATCATCAAACTCACCAAAACCAAAGACAAAGAAAGAATCCTGAAAGCAGCATGGGAAAAATGAAAAGTTACCTACAAGAGGCAACCAGTAAGACTAAGCTCGGATTTCTCAGCAGAAACTGTGCCAGCAAGAAGACAATGGGATGATAAATATAAAACCCTGAAAGAAAAAAAATTCCAACCAAGAATTATATACCCAGCAAAATTGTCCTTCAAATATGATGGTGAAATTAGGGCATTTCCAGATAAGCAGGAATTAAGGAAATTTGTTAAAACAAAACCAACCTTACAAGAGATGCTAAAGTGAGTCCTTTGGACAGAGAACCAACAACAGCAAACATTAACTGACCACTAATACACATGATGACATAACCCAGAAACCAACCCACTTATGAAAATATCCAAAGTAAATAAGTCTACAAGATTGAAAGTGGAACCAGAGACATCAACTGACAAATGAAAACAACTACAAACCAAAAAGAGGGGGAAAAAAAAGAGTGTTGTTACAGAACTTCTAAATGGTTAGGAAGTGAAGACAACTGCAAGATAGAATGGGCTGTTCTAAACTTGGGAAAATAATTATAAGTCACAAGGTAACCTCAATGAAAAATGACAAACCTTCCCATCAAAATAAAAAAGAGGACCTGCAGAAATATTTAGCAAATACTAAAACAACAGCAACAAAAGAAGTGATAATATGATTCATAAACAAAATGAGCTCAGCACAGAATATTATAGGAGCAAAGAAATCAGCAACACCACTAAAAAGCACATAACAAAATAACAGCAACAAATTCATACTTGTCAATAATTACACTGCCAAAAGAGTGAAAAGAGAACTTATAGTTAGGGAAAAAATATTCGGCAATGACATATCGGAGAAGGGACTTAGCTCTAAAACTTATAGAAAACTCTAACACCTAAAATAACAAAAAAATTAACAATCCAATTAAAAAATGGGCAGAAGACATGAATAGACACTTCACCAAAGCGGACATTCAGGAGGCCAGCAAATACATGAAGAAATGCTCATGAACATTAACCATTGCAACACAAAAATGCAACCACTGCCTTGGAGTCAGATCCAACTCATAGCAACCCCTCCTTGGGTTTCCAATGTGGTATCACTAAGGAAGTAGATAGTACAACCTTCCTTCTGAGGAGTGGCTGATGTGTTTGAACCACCAGTCTTCTGGTTAGCAGTCAAATGCCTTAGGCACTATGCTACCAAAGAAGGGATGCAGATCAAAACGACAGTGAGATACCATTTCACCCCAGTACTAATGGCAAAGTTCAACAAGACAGAAAATAACAAATGCTGGTGAGGATGTGGAGAGATTGTGACTCTCATACACTGCTGGTGGGACTGTCAAATGATACAACCACTGTGGAAAGCAGTATGGTGATTCCTTAAAAACTTGGAATTAG
>NW_006922245.1:795822-797287 GCF_000298275.1 Orycteropus afer afer
TTTCTTTGTTGGTTAACAGGGGTGGAAGGGGAGGGGAGGAAACACTAATAAAAAACAATGCATTGACCCATGTCATTTTAGTTTTGTGTATTTCACTGTACATAAATTATATTTCAATAAAATGTTTTTAAAAATCGCAGCAAATTTGTTAGAACATTGTGAGCCAAGAGACAGCAACATGGGAAATCATCTGAAGGCCGAAAGCTGATAGGAATGATGATGGTAGTGTAGGACATTTAAAGAAAGGCTTAAAGACCAAGTTTTGAACAAACCAATCTTCTGTCTCTGTAGTACCTGTGGTGTATCAGTGTTGTGGAACTTAGTAAAGTGTCTTCTTGCTGATTGACTAAGTTGGGATAGTTTCTTTAGTCTATTGCTTCTCAGACATTTCCACTAAAACATGCAAAATACCAAAAGTGAGCAAAATCATTCCCTTAAAGGGAGGAGAAGGAATAGGGTGGAGCTTGAAGCAGATCTGCTTTAAAGGAAACTTTAAAATAAAAAATAATTCTATTGTGATTAGAGTGGAAGTTTACAGAGCAAATCAGTTTTCCATTCAAAAATTCATGCACATTTTGTTTCATAGCATTTATTGAAATCCCCACAATGTAATATCACTCATCCCACTTCCTCCCTATGTTTCCTGTTTCCATTCCTCCTTCTTTTCTATCCTTTCTTGCTTTCTGAACTTTGTACCTGGGCAAATGCTATCTTTCTTTTTATCTTGAATGGCTGATTGTTCTAGGAGTGCACACCTCCCTGGTGTTATTGGTCACCTTTTAGGTCTGTCTATTATTTGGCTGAAAATTGAGCTAGGCAGTGAGTTTACTCCCAGATGTGAAGAGTGACTAAGCACCAAAGTCTTGTGGGTTCCACCAGTCTCTATCTAACCAGCAAGCCTGGTCTTTCTTGTGATTTTGAGTTTTCTTCTGAATTTTTTTCCCACTCTGTATAGGACCTTCTAATAAGATACTGTAAAGGAAACTTTTGAAAGTCTTATTTTATAATAAAAAACTCAAGAAACTTTAGCAGTATACTTGGAATAAACATCACTTAAAATAAATGATGATGATTTATTTTATCCCTATCCCCTTAATAAATCCTGTAATAAAAGTCATGTACCAATGTGTGCTATGAATAGTACCCTTCAGACATGCGTACTCCTTAGTACACCCCATTACTCCCATCTCCATTTCCATCCTTTTCTTTGGGATACTACAGCCTATAGAGATTTCTGCACACATTTGGCCAAGAAATTTGAAACTCATGTAACTCTCCTGGTGTTCTGGTTACCTAGTGCCACTCTGACAAGAATATCCCACAAATGGGATGGCCTTAACAAAGAGGAGTCTATTCTCTTACAATATGGAGACTTTAAGTCCAAGTTCAAAGTGCCAGGCTCTAGGGGCTGGGTGAAAGCCCCTCAACCTCAGGCTTCGGCTCTGCCTCCAACTCCTGGCCCACT
>NW_006922245.1:797497-801406 GCF_000298275.1 Orycteropus afer afer
AGGTTGGCAGAGCATAGCAGGCTGCTGAACAATGACATGGCTACATGCAGGGACCAAGTATGCCATAAGCTAGAGACCATTCCCAAAGCTGCTTCTTATATATGGGAAGCAGACCACATACCCAAAGCAGTTACCCAGCTGCTTGTGGTAGATCCCACCACGGAGTTGATTGCCTGTCTCATCATGGGGAATAACTACCATCAGCTGCCCAGTCACTCAACCAGGCCCAGCCAAGCTGACACACAAACTTAACCACCACACCTGGCTACTCTCAGAAAGAACTCAATGATTCCCAAATCCTGTTCTCTGAAGCACTCTCATTCATGAGGAAGGTTTCTAATGTGAATTTCTGAAAAATAGAATAATAGTATGTTTTCCATAAGTGTATATTGATTTTCTTTAAAGGATTCCTCTTTGGTGGTACAAGAAACTATGGTGCAGCTTCACACAATGGGTACATTGCAGCTACGAAAAGGAATGAGTTCTGTGTCTCCATATTGCTATGGGAGAATGTCAAGGAAATATTGTTAAGGAGAAAAAACAAAAGTGCAAATAAGTATTATAGTATGTTATAATTTATCTAAGATAGCTTGATATATGTATTTTCTTGTGTTTGAAAAATGAAAGGATACATTTAATAAAGGTTACCTATAGGGACAAAGAAAACAAATAGAGGAGAAACAGAGAGAACATAGACTTCTCTGATTGTACCTTGTTTTGTAGATGTGACTTCTAAATCATGTAAATATTTTACATAATTATAAAAATAAATATAAAAATGTAAAATTTTAGAGCTAAATATAATAAATGAACCTAACAGTATGCTAATTTAGTAGTTCAATTATGCAGAGAGAACTTATTTCAAGTAACTTTAAAATATAGAGATTTGACAGCATATCCCCAGAGGCATATATCCTAAAGAAACAAAGAGAAAATGTTTCAAGTAACTTCTAAATATGATAATTTGTAGGGAAATACTCAGTGGTATATATCCTAAAGTAAAAAATAAGCATCAAAATCTTAATCTGTTTTCAGTAATTATATTATTAGAAATAATATTGGAATTGTTATTTTGAAAGTAAGATAAAGCCAATAAGTAATATTAATGAAGATGCTCAGTACATGAGAAAACAGATACAAATATAAAAATCAATGGAAGTAAATAAAAACTTTATAATCCTAAATCAAGAAAAAGTAAAATTCAAAGGATTGTAATATATCAATTATATTCACATTCGTGATTGCAGAATATTAGAGAAAAAGAGATAACTCATTAGTAACTTTGGAAGATGCTGGGGGAACCAACCCATTATTTCTATCAAGCATTTATCCTGCTTTTATAGAATGAAATACACTTAGTCTTATTAAAAAGTTGATGAAGGAATTTTTTTTTCTTTGTATAAGTATTCCTATTAAAAAAAAAAAGGAGCAACACCTGATGAAACACTGGATCTAGACAGCACTTATCAATGGCTCCTAAAACCATTAGGTGAAAATAAAGTGAGAAACTTTATAATGAGTGGATCAGGCTCACAATTCTTATAAACCAATGATCAATTTTAAAACCACATGAAAAAGGGACATTTATGATAATTACACTGAATATCAATGGATTAAATGTACTACTCAAGAGACGGAGAGTTGCAGACAGAATAAGTAAATATAACCCATCAATATGCTGTCTACAAGAGACACACCTTATAGACAAAGACAAAGACAAAAATAGACTAAAAATCAAAGGTTGGAAGAAGATATATCAAGCAAATGCTAACCAAAAAGAGCATATTAATTTCTGATAAAATTGACTTTAAAACAAAAACTACCATAACAGACAAAAAGGACATTACATAATGATTAAAGGATCAATTGAACATGAGGACATAACTATAATAATTATCTACACACCCAATGAAAGAGCCCCCAAATCCATAAATCAGACTTAACAGAATTGAAAAGACAAATAGATGAATCCACAGTAATAGTAGAAGACTTTAATACACTACTTTTGATGAAAGATAGAACAAATAGAAATAAACTCAAAGACACAGAAGAACTAAAGAATACAATCCACAAACTTGGCCTTTTAGACATCTACAGAGCACTTCACCCAACAGCAACACAATAATATTCTTTTCTAGTACACATGGAACATTCTCCAGGATAGACCATATGTTAGACCACAAAGCAAACGTCAATAAATTTTAAAAAATTGACATACTGTAAAGGATCATCTCAGATAAAAATGCTATAAAATTAGAAATCAAAAATAGGAAAATCAATGGAAAAAGAGCAAACAGATGGAAACTAAATAACATCCTCCTCAAAATAACTGGGTAATAGAGGAAATAAAAAATGAAATTAAAAAATTCCTTGAATCAAACAAGAGTGAAAACACAACATACCAAAATCTTTGGGACACAGCAAAAGCAGTGATCAAAGGCCAATTTATAGCAATACATGCACACATCAAAAAAGAAGAAAGAGCCAAAATCAACACTTTAAAACAACCTCTCCAACAATTAGAAAAAGAAAAGCAAGAAAAGCCCACAGTTACCAGAAGAAAGGAAATAATAAAGATTCAAGCAGAACTCAGTGAAACAGAAAATAGAAAGACAATAGAAAAAATCAACAAGACTAGAAGTAGGTTCTTTGAAAAGATTAATAAATTTGACAAACAACTGGCAAATCTAACAAAAGAAAAGAAGGATATAGCACAAATAACATGAATAAGAAATGAATTGGGTGATGTCACAACAGAACCAAGTGAAATAAAAAGGATAATATCAGTATACTGTGAAGAGCTCTACTACAGTAAATTTGAAAATCTAGAAGAAATGGACAGAGTTCTAGAAACACACAACTTACCTAAACTAACACAGACTGAGGTAGAAAATTTTAACAGATCCATAACAGAAGAAGAAATTGATGTGGTAGTTAAGTCTGTGACAACTTGGCTAGGCCTGGTTGAGTGGCTGGGCAGCTGGATATAGCTATTCCCCGTGGTGAGATTGGTAATTATCTCCATTTGTTGTTGTTGTTGTTGTTGTTATGTGGAATCTATTAGAGCAGCTGAGTACCTGCTTTAGGGATGTGGTCTGCTTCCAGTATATAAGAAGGAACTTTGAAAGAGGTCTTCAGTTTTTTGGCATGCTTGAACCCTGCATGTAGCCAAATCATTGTTGCCAATCTTAGGACTTTTTCTGGATTTGAATTAGTGGCCTGTTGTGTTTTTGGTAACATTGTGACTATGTGTTTTACTTGTCAACCTTGGATTTGTCAGCCTCAGCAGCCGGCAGCTGTCTCAGTGAAGAAAAACATCCAGCTTCAGTGGGCCAGGAGCAGGAAGCAGAGATGAAGCCCAAAGTTGAGGGGCTTTCACCCAGCCCGTAGAGCCTGGCACTTCGAACTCAGACTAAAAGCCTCCAAAATTTTAAGAGAATAAACTCCTGTTTGTTCAAGCCATCCCATTTGTGGTATTTTTCTGTTAGAGTAGCACAGAGGTAACCAAAACATGCTGTTCAACATTAGAAAAACAATCAACATAATCCATCACATAATTAAAATAAATGAAAAGAACTACATGATCATATCAGTCAATGCAGAAAAGACACTTGACAAAATCCAACATGCGTTCCTGATAAAAACTCTCAGAAAAATAGGAATAGAAGGAAAATTCCTCAACATGGTAAAGGGCATATATACAAAACCAACAGCCAATATTATTCTCAATGGAAAGAGATTGAAACCATTTCTCTCACAATCGAGAATGAGACAAGGATGCTCTCTATCACCACTTCTATTCCACATTGTATTGGAAGTCCTTGTCAGGGCAATAAGGCAAGAAAGGGAAATCAAAGGCTTGCAAATTGGTAAGGAAGAAGTAAAACTATCCGTATTTGCTGATGATAT
>NW_006922245.1:803692-804178 GCF_000298275.1 Orycteropus afer afer
AGTTTCCTTTCATATATAAACACTTCCTTGACTTTTTACAGTAATGAACTAATACAATATTTATCCTTCTGGAATTGACTTCTTTCACTCAGCATAATGACCTCCAAGTTCATTCATGTTTTGCGGTATTTTGCAGATCCTACATTATTCTTTAGTGTTGCATAATATTCCATTGTGCATATGTACTCTAGTTTGTTTATCCATTCTTCTGTTGATGGGCATGCAGTTTGTTTCCATCTTTTTGCTATTGTAAATAGTTCTGCAAAGAACATGGGTGTGCATGTATCTGTTCTTGACCTGTTTCTCACTTCTTTAGGATATATACCTAGTAATGGGATTGCTGGGTCAAATGGTATTTCTAATTCCAGGTTTGTAAGGAATCACCATACTGCAAGTTTGTCTTGCTGTTGGAGACCTCTCATATCACCCCCAACTGGGTCCCTGTGGCTGACTGTACCTCTGTCTGGCTTCCAGGCTTTTAATCCG
>NW_006922245.1:806599-807851 GCF_000298275.1 Orycteropus afer afer
ATAGCAGGGATTGTGGGGCTGGCGCGGAATCGGGCAGTGTTTCGTTCTGCTGTGCATGGGGTCGCTATGAGTCGGAAACGACTCGAGGCACTTAACAACAACATACTGCTTTCCACAGTGGTTGTATCATCTGACAGTCCCACCAGCAGTGTATGAGAGTCTCAATTTCTCCACATCCTCACCAGCATTTGTTATTTTGTGTCTTGACCTTTGCCTTTAATGCTGGGGTAAGATAGTATCTCATTGTTTTGATTTGCATCTCTCTGATGGCTAATGATCATGAGCATGTCTTCATGTATTTGATGGCCTCCTGAATATCCTCTTTGGTGAAGTGTCTATTCATGTCTTCTGCCCATTTTTAAATTTGATAATATTTTCATTGCTGAGGTGTTGGAGTTTTCTATAAATTTTGAGATAAGTCCCTTGTGAGATATGTAATTAACAACAAGTGTGAATTTGTTGCTGTTATATTATTATGTGCATTGTCAAATTGTTCCTGATTTCTTTGTTCCATATAATTTTCTGTGCTGAGCTCATTTTATTTATGAATTGTGTTATCACTTCCTTTGTTGCTATTGTTTTAGTATTTGCTAAATATTTTTGCTGGTCCTCTTTTTCATTTTGATGGGAAGGTTTATCATTTTTCTTTGAGGTTACCCTGTGATTTATAATTTTCTTCCCAAGTTTAGAACAGTCCATTCTATCTTTAAGTTGTCTTGACTTCCCTATCATTTAGAAGTTCTATAACTGCACAATTTTTTCCCTTTTTTTTGGTTTGCAGTTATCCTCATATGTCAATTGATGTCTCTGGTCCCCTGTTACAATCTTGTAGGCTTATTTGCTTTGCATACTTCTATAATTGGGTTAGTTTCTGAGTTATTTCATCATGTGTATTAGTAGTTGGTTGATGTTTGTTGTTGTTGATTCTCTGTCCAAAAGACTCCCTTTAGCATCTCTTGTAAGTTTGGTTTGGTTTTAACGAATTCCCTTAATTTCTGCTTATCTGGAAATCTCCTAATTTCACCTTCATATTTGAGGAAAACTATTGCTGGGTATATATAATTCTTGGTTGGCAATTTTTTTTCTTTCAGCGTTTTATATATACCATCCCATTGTCTTCTCACCTGCATGGTTTCTGCTGAGAAATCCGAGCTTAGTCTTATTGGTTGGTTGCCCCTTGTAGGTGACTTTTCATTTTTCCCATGCTGCTTTCAGGATTCTTTCTTTGTCTTTGGTTTTGGTGAGTTTGATG
>NW_006922245.1:808146-809769 GCF_000298275.1 Orycteropus afer afer
CTTTGTCTTTGGTTTTGGTGAGTTTGATGATGATATGTCTTGGTGATTTTCTTTTGGGATCTATCCTGTTTGGGGTTTGTTGGACATCTTGAATGGATATATTCTCATCTTTCATCATACCAGTAAAATTATCTTCCAACAAATCTTTGACACTTTTCTGTGTGGTTTTATTTGTCTCTTTCTGTTCTGGAATTCCAATTACATGTATGTTATTCCGTTTGATGGTATCCCACATGACCCTTAGGCTTTCTTCATTTTGTTTTGATCTTTTTTTCTGATTGATCACTTTCCAAAGAAGTATTGAGGTATTTGTCTTAAATCTCACTAATTCTGTCTTCCATTGATTCAATTCTACTCCTTTACACGTACAATGTGTAAACTATTTCTGAAAATTTAGTATTAATCTCCTGAATTTCTATCTGTAGATTTTGTATCATTTCTAATTTTTCATTTATTTTGTCATTTTGTTCTTGTATTATCTTTCAAATTTTTCTAGGGTTTTCTCTGTGTTTTCTTCAATTTTGTGAATGTTCTTGATCTATCTCAATCGATTGAAAGTACCTAAATATAATTATTTCTAATTCCCTATTTAGGGAGTTCCAATGCTGCTTCTTCCTCAGGGATGTGTTTTGGGTCTGCATCTGGGTCCCTTGTCTCTCCTGGTTTATCTTGTTTCTTTGTGTGGACTGTGATGCTCTGTTGTCTCCGAGGCATTGTGACATTTTTGTATTTATATGTAAATGGTGATTGTATGTTGGAATGACTTGCCCAAGATTTTTGTTTTCTTTGGATGTTATCTATGTAAGCAGATTACTGTGCTCCTCTATTCACTAGTTGACTGCACTTATACCTTCACCACCTGTCTCCTTTCTCATTGTCAGCCTCCCATATGTCCCTGCTGTCCCTGGCAAATGGAGCCTATTCTTGCTGTTGTTGTTATGTGCTGTCAAGTCAGCCCCAACTCATAGTGACCCCTCCTTGGGTTACTGAGGCAGTAGCACTATGGAAGTAGATTGCCCAACCTTCCTTCCGAGGAGTGGCTGGTGGGTTTGAACTGCCAGCCTTCTGGTTAGCTGTCAAGTGCCTTAGGCATTATGCTACCAGAGCTACTGGAGCCTATTCTTAGGTCCCTGGTATCTGATTGAGTATGATGTCACTTTAAAATCCAATATGGCCATCACCTGTAAACAATAAAAATGGCTTCACCCTCAGTCACTTTAAATATCAAAAAATGGGTACCACTTGTAAACATTCAAAATTGCTGCACCCTCAGTCATTTTAAATATCCAGAATGGCCACCACTTGTAAACGATCAAAATGGCTGTGCCCTCCAGACAGCTGGAAGTCCACAGCTCAGGTTGTCTCCTTCCTTGCTATTTCCCTTCCTAGTCATAGACTACCAGTCCAATCATCCTTGCAGCCGCTGGTGACCAGTGCTGATCTTTAGGTCAATTCTCAGGTCCCAACACCACTTAGAAATATTTAGGTTGTTGTTCCCATCAGAATAGCTGAGAGTCCATTGCCCTTCTGTCTCCATACTCACTGTTTTCATTTAATTTTTCCACTAGTTGGTGCCTAATACATTCTTTTATACTTCCTTTCAAAGCTCAGGTCTCCAGGATT
>NW_006922245.1:810168-814674 GCF_000298275.1 Orycteropus afer afer
CAGGACCATGGTTGCAGGGGACTGCAAGCTCAATTGGCATAATATGCTACACAAAAATAATTTTCAATATCCTATTTTGGTGAATAGTGACTGGGGTCTCTCCTCATCTAGAGCAAAGATGAATGAAGAAAACCAAAGACACATGGAAAGAATTAGTCCAAAGCACTGGTAAACCATGTGAGCCTCGGCCTATATGACCGTGAGACTGGAAGAACTAAGATGGTGCTCGGCTACCACTGCCAACCACTCAGAGGGAGATTGGCGCAGGAGACCCTGGATAGAGTGGGAGAACAATGTGGACCAAAACTCAAAATCATAAAAAAAAAGACCAAGTGTATTGATCTGATAGAGGTTGGTGAGACCCCTGAGACTATGGCCTCTAGTTACCCTTCAGGTGTGGAACTGAACTCACTCTTGTGCCTTCCAGTCAAACAAAAGACAGGCATATGGTGTGAACATTTACATCAGGTAGACACATTCCTTGAAGCAATCAATTGTAGGACAACAGAAAGGCATGTTTGTATAGGGAGACAGCTCAGGGTGGTGGGAGTGCATAGGAGGGAAGGACACAGGAAGAGTAACTACAGGGAGGAAGTGGGAAGAGAGCTGTTACAATGTGGGAAATTGCAGTCAATATCATGAAACAAAATGTATATGAACTCTGTGTGGGAAATGAATTTGCTCTGCAAACTTTCACTACAATCACAAAAATTTTTTTAAAAAAAAAAGGCTGTGAGAGAAAACAAAAGGGAAGTTTAGACATTATTAATCCTTCAACGGAAACATACTACTTCACCTATGAAGGAATTTTGTCATAAACTCAACCTTTTTTCTAATGTTGCCTCTAGATTCAACTAATAATTTATTGGAAACACAAGGGACTGAGGAACATGTTAAATGATACCAAATCTACTCAGAATTAGGGATATTCTATAGGGCAAATGACTGGAATTTTTCAATGTAGAATTTGTAAAGGAAAAATCCAAGAGATTCAGAATAAACCCTACAGATTACAGAAAATTTAAGAGATAAATTAATTACAATGTATAGCAACACTGTATAGACCTTCTTTAGATGCTGATTTGAACAAATCATAAATTCAAAAACAAACTAATGCTACAATTGAGGAAATTTGAACATTGACTGACAGCTGGTGATTGGTAGTTTTTAGGCGCTATCCAGTCAGTTTTGATTCATAGTGACCCTACATAGAACAGAATGAAACACTCACATCCTGTGCCATTCTTAGAATCATTGCAGCCACTGTGCCAATCCATCTTTCTGAGGGTCTTCCTCTTTTTTGCTGATCATCTATTTAAACAAGCATAATGTTCTTCTCTAGGGGCTAGTCCCTCCTGATAACATGCCCAAAGTACATGAGATAAACATTTGTCATTCTCACTTTTAAGGAGCATTCTGACTGTACTCCTTCAAAGACAGATTTGTTTGCTCTTCTGTTGGTCCATGGTCTACATAATATTCATCAGCACCATGATTCAAAGGCATTGATTCTTCTTCTATCTTCCTTATTCTTGTCCAGCTTTTGCATGCATATGATGTGACTGGCAATAGTATGGCTAGAATCAGGAGCATTTTAGTCCCCAAAGTGACATCTTTGCTTTTTAACACTTTAAACAGGTCTTTTGCAACAGATTTGCCCAATGCAATATGTCTTTTGATTTCTTAACTCCTGCTTCCATTAGCAGCAATTGGTTATACAAATAAAATGAAATCCTTGAATACTTCATTATTTTCTCCATTTATCATGGTGTTGTTTATTGGTTCAGTTGTGAAGATTTTTTTTTCTTTATGTTGAGATGTAACCCATACTGAGGGCAGTAGTCTTTGTTCTTCATCAGTAAATTCTTCAAGTTATCTTCACTTTCAGCAAGCAAGGTTGTACATTTGCATATTGCAGGTTGTTAATGAGTCTTCCTCCAATCCCAAGGCCCCATTTTTCTCAATATAGTCCGCCTGATCAGATTATTTACTCAGCATACAGAGAGAATGATTATAGTGAAACGCTGAAACCCTGATGCACACTTTCCTGATTTTAAAACATGCAGTATCCCCATGTTCCATTCAAACAACTGTTTCTTTGTCTATGTACAGGTTCCTTAGGAGCAAAGTTAAGTGTTCTGGAATTCTTATTCTTCACAATGTTATCCATAATTTGTTATGCTCCACACAGTTTAATGTCTTTACATAGTCAATAAAATACAGCAAACATCTTTCTGGCATTCTTTGTTTTCAGCCCAGATCCATTTGACATCATCAATGATATCCGTCATTCCACATCCCCTTCTGAATCCAGCTTGAATTTCTGACAATTCCATGTTCATATATTGTGGCAACCATTTTTTGAATTATCTTCAGCAAAATTTTACTTGCTTATTATATTAATGATATTGTTTGATAATTTTCATGTTCTGTTGGATCAACTTTCTTTGGAAATATGGATCTCTTGCAGCCCGTTGTCCAGCTATCTGTCTTCCAAATTTCTTGCATCCATTAGTAGAAACATCTCTTTATGTGGTCCATCAATTCCTGGTGTCTTGTATTTGGGCAATGCTTTCAGTGCAACTTTACTTTTTCCTTAAGAACCGTAAGTTCTTCATAATATGCTACCTCCTGAAAAGGTTAAACTTTGACCAATTCCTTTTGGTACAGTGACTTTGTATTCCTTCTATCTTTTATACTTTGTGGGTCCTTCAATATTTTGTGCAGAGAATGTTTGATATTGCAAATTGAAGCTAGAATTTTTTTTTTTTTCAATTCTATCGGCTTGATAAATGCCGAGCATGTTCTTCCTTTTTGGTTTTCTCATTCAAAGTCTTTGCATATTTCCTTATAATACTTTGTCATCTAGAGCCATCCTTTGAAATTTGTTCAGCTCTTTTACTTAATCATTTTTTCCATTAACTTTAGCTACTTTACATTCATGAGAAAGTTTCAGAGTCTCTCCTGACATCCATTTTTGTCTCTTATGTCTTTCCTGTCTTTTTAGTGACCTTTTGCGTTCTTCATATATGATGTCCTTGATGTCACCCCACAACTCATCTGGTTTTCAATGATTAATGTTCAGTGCATCAAACCTATTCTTGAGACAGTCTCTAAATTCAGGTGAGATACATTAAAGGTTGTACTTTGGCTGTCCTGGACTTGATTTAATTATATTCAACTTCAACTTCAACTTGTATGTGGGCACCTGATTGTCTGTTGCATAGTTGGCCTTTAGCCTTGTTCTCACTGACGTTATTGAGCTTCTCCATCATATCTTTCCACATATGTAGTCAACTTGATTCCTGTATATTCCACTCAGTGTGGTTCACTAATAGAGTCATCATTTATGTTGTTGCAAAAAAGTATTTGCAATGAATAAGTCATTGATCTTACAAAATAATACCATGAGATGCTGGACATATTTTCCAGATATCCACCTTTGCTTTTTCTTTCCACCTTTTGCATTCAAATCACCAGTGATTATCAGTGCATTTTGATTGCATGTTTGATCAGTTTGAAACTGTAAGTGTTTGTAAAATTCTTCAAGTCAGTCTTTGGCATTAGTGAGTGGTGCATAAATTTGAATAGTTCTATTAATTGTCCTTCCTTGTAGATGTATGGATATTATCCTGTCATTGATAATGTTGTACTTGAGGGTAGATCTTGAAAGATTCTTTTTGATGATGAAAGTGATACTATTCCACTTCAATTTATCATTCCCAGCCTTTGTAGACCATATGATTGTTTAATTCAAATGGCCAATACTAGTCCATTTCAGCTCATTAGTGCCCAGCATATTGATCTTTATGCATTCCACTTCATTTTTGATGAGTTCCAATTTTCCTAGATTCATACTTAGTACATTCCATGAATCCATTATTAATGTATGAAGCTGTTTCTTCTCATTTTGTGTCATGCCACATCAAAAAATGAAGGTCTTGAAAGCTTTACTCCATTCACATCAATAACATCAACTCTTCTTTGAAGAGTCAGTTCTTCCCCAGGTGTTTTTTGAGTGCCTACCAACCTGAGTGGCTCATCTTTCAGACCTATATTAGTCAATTTACCACTGCTATTCATAAAATTTTCACTGTCCAAATTTTTTAGAGGTAGATTACTAGGTAATCTCAGTAAACCTTCCTAGTCTTAGTCTGGAAGCTCTGCTGAAATGTGTCTACAATGAGTGACCCTGCTGGTATTTTAAATACAGTTGGCATAGCTTCTAGCATTACAGCAACAGGCAAGTCACCACAGGAGAGCAAACTGAGAGTGGTGGATAATTGGTGATGTTGCTGTTGTTAGGTCCTATTGAATCAGTTGCAACTCATAGCAACCCTATGTATAACAGAACAAAACACTGCTAAGTCCTGCACCATTCTCACTATCATTGCTATATTTGAATCTACAGCTGTAGTCACTCTGCCCATCCATCTCATTGAAGGGCTTCCATTTTTCACTGACCCTCTATATTATCAAGCACAATGTCCTTCTCAAAAAAAAAAA
>NW_006922245.1:815144-822877 GCF_000298275.1 Orycteropus afer afer
CATCTTTTGCACTGTATTTGCCCAGTGCAATACATTTGATATTTAGACTACGGCTTCCATGGACACTGATTTTGCATCAAAGTAAAATGAAATCCTTGAAAACATCAACATTTTCTCCATTTATTATGATATTTGTGAATCCCATTTAATTTTTTACATCTCCCACGACAGTAAGGAATTATTGTACTTTTTCATGAGATACGATGTTATGGTATGCTTTAAAAATTAGTCCACATGTTTTAAAGATGTGTATTGAAATTTTATGAATAAAACCTTGTGATGCTTTGTATTTTCTTGGAAAAAATCCATTAGAATGAGGAATGGGGAAATTAGCGAGTCTATAGATGAAACAAGATTTCCATTAGTTGATAAATGTTGAAGCTTGGTATGAGAACATTACATTCTTCTTTCTATATTTATATATACTTGAAAATGTCCATAATGAAATGTTAAAAAAAAAAATACCGCCTTTTATTATAATATCTTATTCATTATAATTTGTTTTGTAACAGTATTTCTTTTCAGAACTGATATTACTAGAAAGAGTATTTAATATTTTTAAAGGACTTTATTTGCCCAAATTAAAAATTAAATTCACTAGGCTAGTTCCATAATTTGAGGTGTGAACCATTGGGCATATAACATCCAAAAATCATGGAATCTTTGCCCTGACCCTGTTCCATTCTATTTTGTTCCAAGAACAGACCATCAAGAAGATAAGAAGAAATATGTACATGTAATCCATATGTAAATTGCTTATTTACAAAATTTTTCTTTTTAGTTTTGAACTTATGTGGTACTTACAAAGAAGTTGCAAATATAGTGATCCCTGTAAACCTGACCCAACTTCACTTAATGTTAAAATCTTGCACAACCATATGAAAATTATCAAACCCAGAAAATTAACATTGATACAGTTGCTGTTAGGTCCCTCGAGTTGGTTCCAACTCATGAGACACTATGCAAGACAGAACATAACACTGCTTGGTCTTGCACTGTCCTTATAATGTTTACTATGTTTGAGCCCATCATTGTAGCCACTGCATCAATCCATCTCATGGAGGGTTTTCCCCTTTTTTTGTGACCCTCTATTTTACCAAGCATGATATCTTTCTCCACATGACCAAAATATATGAGACAAAGTCTGGCCATTCTCACTACTAAAGAACATTCCAGCTGTACTTTTTCCATCACAGATTTGTTAATTATTCTGGCAGTCCAAGGTGTGTGTGTGTGTGTGTGTGTGTGTGTGATTTGGGTAAAAGTTTACAGAGCAAATTCATTTTCCATACAGAAGTTCTTATGCATATTGTTTCATGACATTGATTGTAATCCCCATAAAGTAACAGTTCTCTTCTCACTTCCTGCCTGTGGTTACCTTTTCCCTATGTCCTTCTTTCCTATGCATTCCTACCCACTGATCTATCTCAGTCCATAGTATTTTTAATATCCTTAGCCAACAGCACAATTCTAATGCATCAATTCTTCTTCGGTCTTCCTCATTCATTGTCCAGATTTCACACGCATAGGAGGCTATTGAAAATACCATGGTTTAAGGAAGGCACACGCACCTCAGTCTTCAAAGTGGAATCTTTGATCTTTAACACTTTAAAAAGATCTTTTGCAGGAGATTTACCCAGTGCAATATGTCAACTGATTTCTTGATTGCCACTTCCATGAGTGTTGATTGGGGATCCCAGTAAAATGAAATTCCTGACAACTTCAATCTTTTCTCCATGTATCATGATATTGCTTATTGGTCCAGGTGTGAGAATTTGTGTTTTCTTTATGTTGAGGTATAATCCATATTGAAGGCTGTCATCTTTTATTTTCATCAATAAGTGCTTTAAGTCATCTTCATTTTCAGCAAGGTCGTGCCATTTGCATATCACAGGTGGTTAATGAGTCTTCCTCCAATCCTGATGCTGCATTCTTCTTCATATAGTCCAACTTCTGAGATTATTTTTTTTTCAGCATATAGATTGAGGTATGATGAAAGGATACAGCCCTGATGCACAACTTTCCTGATTTTAAACCATGCCATATCCCCTTGTTCTGTTCTAACAACTACTTCTTGGTCTATGTGTAGGTTCCTCGTGAGAATAATTAAGTGTTCTGGAACTCCCATTTTTTGCAATGTTATACATAATTTGTTATGATCCACACAGTCAAATGCCTTTGCATAGTCAATAAAACACAGGTAAACATCTTTCTGCTATCCTTTGCTTTCAGCTAAGGTCCATCTGACATCAGCAAAAATATCCCTAGTTCCACATCTTCTTCTGAGTCCAGCTTGCATTTCTGGACGTTCCCTGTGAATACACCACTGCAATTGTTTTTGAATTATCTTCAGCAAAATTTTCCTTGCGTGTGATATTAATGATATTGTTCGAGAATTTCCACATTCTGTTGGATCATCTTTCTTTGTAAGGAGCACATATAGAGATCTCTTCCAGCGATTGGCCAGGTAACTATCTTCCAAATTTTGAGGCATAAATGTGTAAGTTCCTCCATCACTGTATCTGTTTGTTGAAAGATCTAAATGGGTATTTTGTCAATTCCTGGAGCCTTGTTTTTCATCAATTCCTTCAATGTAGCTTGGACTGCTTTTTTCAATAGCATTCATTCTTGATCATATGCTACTTCCTGAAATGGTTGAATGTCAACCAATTCTTTTTGGTACATTGATTCTGCATATTCATTTCTTCACAATGCACAATTTTCTTTGGAATGGATGCTACACAAGGACTCTTTTTCATAGAGTACTTGTAGCTAAAGTACAGGCCTTATTCAGATTTCTTCAGATTTATTCACTAATAAGTTTTTCTGTTTAATATATTTTTTTCAGTTTTTTTTCCTCTACTACCATATTGATAATGCATGCTCTATTATTTCTAGATTTGTCATTGTTTGTTTTTGCTTTTTTTTTTTACTTTAGTGGGGTGAGAACTTAAAGACACTGTAAATCAATACAACTGTAGAATTTATCCACACTTTCACTGTATTATTTTTGCAATCTTTACAGTTGTCTCAGTCACATCAAATTCAACAGCAACTTTTTATCCATTTGTTATTACTTCTCTCTAACCTGTACAACAACCTTCTTCTGCACTCATGTTTAAACAATTAACATGATATTTAATTCCATTATGCACATATAACTGGTATAAAAATGTTTGTAAACATTATTATTGTGTGCTGTTGAGTTAATTCTGACTCATGGCAACTTTATAGGACAGAATATAACTACTTCATAGGGTTTCCTAGGCTTTGTTTCTATGGAAGCTTATCACCAGTTCTTTTGTCTCCAGAAGTGGCTGGTGGATTCAAATTGCCAACTTTTCAATCATTAGCCAAACACTTAACCATAATACCATCAAGGTTCTTTCTTGTATAAACACTACTTTATGTAAATATGTTACTCATCTTTTAGAAATAGGAGAGACCAGATACCCAAGACTTTTCATTCTGTATACTGTGGATATTCATTAATATGTTTTAAAGAGAAAACACAGAATATTGGCTATTTTGAGAATCCGTGAAGGGTGAGTTAGTTGAGGGAATTTATTTGAAAGGTGATTAATGGAAGCACTACATTAGTTAAATATTTCTAGAATCTACTGAACATTTTTCTGTTCCTATTAGAAATGAATAGGGTTGAATAGGGTATTAGAAAGGGATGCTTAGAGAAACCTAATAAGAAGTCTTTGAAATTCAAAGAGAAATCCTGACTTCTATCACACAGCAAGGATAAATTAATGTGTATAAAGGTTAGCTTTCCATTAAAGCAAAGTCTCAGTGATCATGTACATATGTATGCAGAGACAGAGACTTTGAAGTCTTCATAAAAATCAGACTGCATTAAAATTTCATAAATATTCCATCTCACTATTTCACAGTTCAGGATAAAAAAATTCAAAACACTTGTTCACACTTCATGCTCAATGTATGTCATGCTGCCTTGGTTTTCTTATTAAAGCCATTGTTCATCAAAGCATTGGCACTACCTGAAAGGGATTAAGTAAAACAAAACAAAAACAGAATATAAAAAAGAGATGGAAGGCAAATTTAAACTTTCTCTATACCAACATTACTTTTCTTTCAAGTAGTATCTTTCAACCCTGTTTACCTGTATTGATTTATGGAACTGCTTTCAGGGATTGGTTAAGACTTTGAGGTTATGCCCTTTGGGGAGAGGGTGAGTACATTCCATGTAAATATGATCACATTAAAAAGAGTCTGATGGGGGTGCAAGTTGTATATGAAGCTTGTGTGGCCAAATCAGTAGCCTATGAAAGATGCTGTCTTTACCCAATAGCCATTGTTGTTCAGGTTGTTAGTTGTCTGACAAGTTAGTTCAAACTCACAGAGACCTTATGCATAACAGAACAAACTACTGACCAGTCCTGCATCATCTCCACGATCATTGGCATGTTTGAGTCTACTGTTGTGTCTATTGTATCAATCTAGCTCATGGAAGGTTTCCCTCTACTTTAACAACCATTATGTCATTTTCTAGCAATTGATCTTTCCTAATGATGTGTCCAAAGTAGGTGAGTTAAAGTCTTGCCATCTTTGCTTCAAAGGAACATTCTCCTTGTCTTTATTCTGAGACTAATTTATTCATTCTCTGACAGTCCATGTTACATCCAATATTCCTTACCCACACCACAACTTGAATGCATCAATTATTTTTCTATCATCCTTTGTTACTGTCCAGCTTTTGCATGCATATAAGGTGATTGAAAAGACCATGACTGAGTCAAGCAAACCTTAGTCATCAAAGTGTTATCTTTGTTTTTTGAAACTATAAAGAGGTCTTTTGCAGCATGTTTTCTCAATGCAATACATAGTTTGATTTCCTGACTTAAATTGTCATAATGTGGTAGCTTTTATGCTGTTATATTGGAAGCAAGACCACCAGTATTTTAAATATCAGCAGAGTCACACATGAAGGACAAGTTTCAGCAGTGCTTCCAGAGTAAGACTGACTAGGAAGAGAGACCTGGTGATCTACTTCCAAAAATCAGCCATTGTAAACCGTACCAAAAAAAAAAAACATTATACATTATCTTACATTCATTCTCTACTAACAGATACTACCACTCACTGTAGAGTTTAAAAATTTCAGATGCTGAAGGAAAAAAAAAAATCAAGATGTTTTTGCAGCATCTCTTGTAATTGTGGCACATGCAGAACAACACACAAAATCTGCATGGTGTCACAGGAGGCCGTTAATAAAAGGGATCTGACAACTAATATGGATTGCTCCATATTTTTCATGTCCTTCCAATCACAATTGGAACACACATTAGCGCATGGAAAGTAGCTTGTATTACTTACCAAAAAAAAAAAAAAGGCAAATAGCATTCAACAGGAATGATTCCATGGTGAGTAGTCTTCCCTGTCTCTAAAGTTGTCTGATGTAGAATGATGACTCTTCCTTGCACAGCCCACTTTGGGCTGTGAGTAATGAACATAGATAGTACAGTCACATGACTTCCTAGTCCCTCTGGCTTCTGGAAACTGTCCTGGTGAATACAGAAGACACCAATGCACGTCCTCTTCCTGGAATTGTGGGTAAGAGACAAAATGGTAGCCTAGCTTCTGCTGGTTTCCCCTTAACCAAGTTGTTTCCGTTAGGTGGACAGTAAGGCTAATGCTACATGTGTCCCACTAGTACCATAGCTGAGGAGATGGAGAAAAATACCTCCCCTTTCAATTTTATATCCCCAACCTAAATGACTAATTGTATGTTTTTAACCCTATTTACAAACATTAGGCTTCAGTGGGGGTGTTGATTTGCTCTGAGGCCTAAAGATGCCAGCAGGGGAAAGAAGAGGGAAAACCATGGCCACCAGGCTTCTGCAAAGGATTGCTTCCTCATAGCATGCATATGTGAACACATATACTGATCCGTGAAACTTTTGGGGACATCACCTGGGGTGGGACCCTCAGAGAAATATTTTCCCTGACTCGACAGCACATAACAACAACAACAACATCATAAAAAAAAAGATAAACATATTAGAAAAAGTGATTCCTGTTGCTTCTGCTTGTTGTTGTTGTTATGTGCCGTCGAATCGGACCTCACTCATAGCGACCCCTCCTTGGGTTTCCGAGGCAGTATCACTACAGAAGTAGATTGCCCAACCTTCCTTCCGAGGAGTGGCTGGTGGGTTTGAACCGTCAGCCTTCTGGTTAGCAGTCAAATGCCTTAGGATGATATAATGCTTATAACTAAAACAATGATGTTTCAACCATGCCAGGAATCTAAAATAATTTCTGAGAAACTAATCTGGAGCTCTGAATTAACCAACCCATAAACTGACTATATCCAGACTTATTATATCATATAATTAGAAATTTAAGCTACTCTCAGATATTATGTTAATTATAGATAAATGATCATAACTTATTCAATGCTAATGATTAATTAGGATAAGAGGGTCAAGGACATAAAAACTTGAGATGGAGTTTACCACTAATGTCTTATAGAATAGACAACTAAATTAGTCTAAAAAGATAATATATATTTTTAAATGGCCTTTCTGAGAAAGTACATATAAAGGAAAGGAAATAGTAACAATATCAATAATAACACAAAATAACATTTTTTCCTTCAAATCCCTCTTCTTCCCACCCCTTGCCTACATGAGGTGTGTGAACACAAATCACTCTGATTTTTAAATACTTTTAAAGTAAAACTTTTGAGTGTGAGTTACCAATATTACTAATTAATTCTTTAAGTCATGTAATCTTGCTTAATGAGCCCTGTAACAAAACTGATTATACTACATTTTCATTTTATTTCTAGATATATTTACAGTGAACCTCCTTAATTGTAATATTTATAGCTGAGATTATATGAATCCAATGAATTTATTAAATTTATTTTACTTAAACAGAAAAAAATGCAGCAAATAAATTCTAACAGTTCCTGGTATAGTATGCCTTTTTCAGCATAGAGTTATTCAGGTCTTATTCATGAAAGGGCAATTTTGTTTATCTAATCATCAGATGCTTTAATTAGGTAGGCACATAAAGTGCAAATAGAGACAGCCGTACTTGAATGATACAAATCAGTCTGCATTGACATCTACAAATAATTTTGTGTGGTGCTTAAAAACATGGGTTCTTGGATCAGAGAGACTGTTCTTATCTTACCTCTCACTTAATCAGCAGAGTGGCTTTGGGAAAATTGATTAACCTTCTCTAAAGCTCAGTTTCCTATATGTGAAATGAGGAATATATTATTTTATTCCTTTGAAAACATTAAGTCCAGTGCCTAGCACATATTAATTACTCGACATGTGGCTATTATTATCTAATTATTGCACAATACTGAGGGATAATAAGCTTCAAAACAGATGGACACAATCAACTTTGGATAAAAATGTATGTATTCAACATTTTAATAAAAATGGCATATATAGTTGTTTAGAATACTTTCTTAGTAAATCAGTTTTTGTCCAGCTCAGTATGATAAGTCCACTTAACCATTGCAATTGACACTCTGTTCAACATATTTCAGGGGCTAGAAAAGAATGGCTTGTGGTAGATATCATGCATTATGTTTGAAAAGGATTTGTTCCCTGGAAAATAAGAGAAAGGCAAAAAAAATGGAGAGGCGCTGAGAAAGTTTCTTGTGTTGTTATGTGCCATCGAGTCGGCACCGACTCATAGCGACCCCTCCTCGGGTTTCCGAGGCAGTATCACTACGGAAGTAGGAT
>NW_006922245.1:822977-823495 GCF_000298275.1 Orycteropus afer afer
CTGGTGGGTTTGAACCACCAGCCGTCGGGTTAGCAGGCAAGTGTCTTAGCCACTATGCTACCAGAGAAAGTTTCTTAGTACATTATATATACATATATATATATATATACACACACACATACACATATACATATATGCATAATGAATTTTTTCCCCTGAGGCCTTGTTTTTTTTTCTAATTTAACTTACACTGTGAATCAGAAACCAATCCTACTTCCTAATCACCCTAATCGGTTTCTTATCCCTTCATTCCATTTTTTACTTTATGATGTCTTCTGTTACTGTTAGTAAAGATCTTGAAATTAAACAATTCTAAATTAAGGCATTTAAATCAATGAACAAAATGAGATGAACCTTTTTCTTCGTGGAGATAATTAAATTTACATAATATTTACCCAGAAATCAGTATAAGTCCTTGAATCGTTTAAATGCATTCTTTGAGGGAAGACATTAATTTCCTCCCAGAGCCACAGACTGCTTGTTTTTGGAGGTTGGAATTCTTTAAGGCTTGGGTGCCT
>NW_006922245.1:824910-826229 GCF_000298275.1 Orycteropus afer afer
ATTTGCAGATAGTTGAACTAATGTTATATTTTTCATGCCATTTAAAGTCCATAAGAGATTATTGAAATAGTATATTTATCAAAGAGCTTAGATGAAATCAGTTTGTTAAAAATAAATAGTGGGGAGATAATATTTTTATGGTTATTAAAATATGTTTTCTAATCCTCTTAGAAACTCTTTCCTTTACCTGCTCATTTTATTTGTACTTTTAAGAAACTATAGCATACTTAATCATATCAATATATAATTTGTCATGCATCTATCTTGCTATAATCTGTTAATCTTCTCATGATTTTCTTTTCTCTATTAAAAATACAAAATATAAGAACAATGTTGGTGTATTATTACAGATATGGATGTGCAAAACATAATAAGAAGGTGAAAATACAATTTTTAAAAAGTGCCATAACTAGCATTTCTGCCTGCAAGTCACTTGTGTTAAATAGATTTTTGAGCATTGATTATATTTAATTGGTTAAATATGATATATTTTTTACATACATGCACATTTCCATATAGTACCATTAACTGTGAACTAGAATTCTATGTTTAGAACATAGTAACGTATCATACACATCAATCAATAAGAAAAAGAAAATAGTTTTTACTTACCATACAGGCAACAGGAAATGAGGTCATTTTATCTTTTGATGACAGGTTGAATCATAGTTTCCTATATGAAACATGTCCTTAAACTTTTATTCCCATATCAAATATAATGGAAAATAGAAAATTATAGTAGAAAAGTTCATGTAAAAAATTGTATTGGGAAAATTAGAAATAAATATAATGAATAAGATATATGCATTTATCTCTACCTCACAATAATAATAATATGTAATAGATTTTAAGGTACATATCCGCTCTGGTGGTGTAGTGCCTAAGACATTTGACTGCTAACTAGAAAGCTGGCGGTTCAAACCCACCAGCCACTCCTGAGAAGGAAGATCGGGCAATCTACTTCCATAGTGATATCACCTTGAAAACCCAAGGAGGATCAGTGTGAGTCAGAACGGACTAGATGGCAGTGAGTTTGGTTTGTATTATTTTACCCATTTTCAAAGAGAATGGACAAAGGAATAACAAAATTTGAAAGCTGAAAATGGATTGGATGATTAACATCTGACTCAGCAGATCCAAGAAATCTGAATCCTTAGGTAGAATTAAGAAGAGTGGAGAAAATTTCCAAAGGTTTAGGAATTTGTAATTTCAGGAACCTCTGGGAGTGGGGAGGAAAGTTGGGTTAGATAATTAGGAAAGTAGAAGCTCTGATACTGTAGTGCCTAAGGCACTTGACTGCTAACCAGAAGGCTGGTGGT
>NW_006922245.1:827121-829301 GCF_000298275.1 Orycteropus afer afer
CCTTCTTAGTTCTGCAGTCCTATCTGTCCAGCTTTTCCTTCATGTGACTGTTGCCCCTCTGGTGCTCCATGGCAGATTGCTCCAAGGGAATGTATCTCTGAAGAGGAGTTGGGTGCATCACCCTGGGTTTAGTGTTCTGCACTTAAGTCTTATTTACTGTTGGGCTGAGAGCCAGCCCTTAGGAGTCAGTTTTATCCCAGGCCTGATGAGGATCCCAGGGCCATAGTCTTGGGGGTCCCTCCAGACTCCATCTGACCAGTAATTCTTGTCACTATTGTGTTTTTGGATTTTCTTCCACGTTTTTCCTCTGATTCTATCCAAGATCTCCAGTTTTGATCCCTTCACTAGTAGTTGACATTGGTAGCCAGGCACCATCTAGTTCTTCTGGTCACAAGGTCCATCATGTCCTAGGGCTGATTGTTTCCAAATGCCCTTGGTTTTCTTCATTCTTCTTCGCTACCGACAAGACAATACCATTAGCTGCATCTTAGATGGCCGCTCAAAAGATTTTAAGAGCCCAGTCATTACTCACCAAATTAGGTTGTGGAACAAGATTTTTCATGTATTTTGTTGTGCCAATTGAGTCTCTATCCCCTGACACTATGGTCTTGAGTCAGCAGATCCAGTGGATCTCTCTCCCACAATGTCTTGCTGTCTATGCAGGATTGCTCTATGTCTGTCTTCTGTTGCTTCTGTAATGATTGCAGGTATTTTGTATCACTAGTACCTGTGCAAGATTAGCCTCAGCTGAATATGTCTTTGGTCTAGACTATATTCCTGTTCACTGACCCCCATCTGAACTTCTCAGTTGTCTATGTGTTTATCTGTAGCATGGTGTTTCGTGTTACTACTAATGCAATATTGTGGATATACTGAAATTACCTCTGTTGTCTATATCTTATGTGCACAATTTGGTGTCCTCCCTTTCCCAATGTTATTATGCCAGTCACAGACTCTTTCCATAACATCTCCCTCCTTCCCAACTCAGCGTGTGGTCCCCAACTTGTCTGAAATTATCCACTCCCCTTCGCTCCCATCCCTGGTAACCTACAAAGTGAGTTCCCTTCCCTAAGCAAACCCTTCCTCAACTTTTTACAGTAATAGGCTCATACTATATTTGTCCTTCTGTGATAGACTTACTTCACTCAGCATAATGTCCTCCATGTTCATCCATGTTGTGAGATGATTCACATATCCTTCGTTGTTCTCTAATGCAGCATAGTATTCCATTGTGTGAATGTACTATAATTTGGTTATCCATTCATCTGTTGATGGGCATTTAGGTTGTTTCCATCTCTTTGCTTTAGTGAATTGTGCTGTGATGAACATGGGTGTGCATATGCCTGTTAGTGTCCTGCCTTTCACCTCTTTAGGATATATTCCTAGTAATGGAATTGCTGGGTCAAATGGTATTTCTATTTTCAGTTTTTTAAGGAAATGCCATACCATTTTCCACAATGGTTGTACCATTTTACAGTCCCACCAGCAGTGTATGAGGGTTCCAATCTCTCTGCAGCCTCACCAGCATTTGCTATTTTCTATCCTGTTGAACTTTGCTATTATTTCTGGGGTGGGATGATATCTCATCATTGTTTTGATTTGCATCTCTCTGATGGCTAAAGATGGCAAGCAATTCCTCATGTGTTTGTAGGCCACCAACATATTGTCTTTAGTGAAGTGTCTGTTCATGTCCCTTGCCCATTTTTTAATTGAATTGTTTGTCTTTTTGGTGTTGAGTTGTTGAAGTTTTCTCTAAATTTTGGCAATAAGTCCTTTGTCAGATATGTCATAGGCAAATATTTTCTCCTAATCTGTAAGTTCTCTTTTCACCCTTTTGCTGAAGTTTTTTGATGTGCTTAAGGATTTAATTTTTAAAAGTTCCCAGTCATCTAGCTTCTCCTCTACCTCTGTGCATTCTGGGTTAAGCTTGATAGTCTATTTATGCCCTAAATTAGGGGTCCTAGATTTGCCCCTATTTTATATTTGATGAATTTTATAGTTTTGGGTTTTACATTTAAGTCTTTGATCCAAGTTGAGTTTGTTTTTGTGTAAGGAGTGAGGTATGGGTCTTGTTTCATTTTTCTGCAAGTGGATATCTAACTTTGCCAGCACCATTAGTTAAAGAGACTACCTCTTCCCCATTTAATGGGTTTTCATCCTTTGTTTATTATCAGCTGTCC
>NW_006922245.1:831711-833643 GCF_000298275.1 Orycteropus afer afer
ATATTGGTCTGTAGTTTTCCTTTTTAGTGGTGTATTTCCCTGGTTTGCGTATCAGTGTTATGCTTGCTTCATAAAATGAGTTTGGGAGTATTCCATCTTTTTCTATGTTCTGGAATAGCTTGAGAAATATAGATGTCAACTCTTCCCTGAATGTTTGGTAAAATTCTCCAGGGAAGCCATCAGGGCCAGGACTTTTTCTTGTGGAAATTTTTTTTTTTTTATGACCTGTTCAATTTCTTCCTTTGTTATAGGTCTGTTCAGGTATCCTATCTCTGAGTGGGATAGTTTAGGTAGGTCTTATATTTCTAGGAACTTGTCCATCTCTTCTAGGTTCTTGAATCTGTTGGAGTACAGTTCTTCATAATATTCTGTGAGTATCTTTTTTTTATTTCAGTTGGTTCTGTTGTGATGTCATTGTTTTGTTTATATTACTGTTATTTTCATCTTCTCTTTCTTTTTCTTTGTTAGATTTGCCAATGGTTTGTCAAAATTTTATTAATATTTTTGAAGAACCAGCTTCTTGTTTTTTTTATTTTCTCTATTTTTATTTATTTATTTATTTATTTTATTTGTTTTTGTTTTCTGTTTAGTTTATTTCTGCTCTGATCTTTATTATTTCCTTACTTCCAGATACTGTAGGTTTCTTTTGTTGCTCTTTTTCTAACTGTTGGAGTTGTTGAGTTAGAGTGTTGATTTTGTTTCTTTTCTCTTTTTGAGGTGTGCATTTATTGCTGTGAATTGACCTCTGAGTACTGCTTTCTCTGTGTCTCATAGGTTTTGGTATGATGTATCTTTATTCTTGTTTGTTTCTAGGAATTTTTTTTTTTTATTTCACTCTTTATTTTTTCTATTACCTGGTAGTTTTTGAGCAGTATATTATTCAACTTCCATGTTTGATTTTTTTCCTTGATCTTCCTATTATTAATTTCTAATTTTATAGCATTGTGTTCTAAGAGGATGCTTTGTAGTATTTCAATGTTTTTGAATTTATTGAGGTTTGTTTTATGTCCTAACATATGATCTATTCTGGAGAAAGATCCATGTGCACTGGAGAAGAATGTGAATTGTGCTTTTGTTGGGTGGAATGCTCTGTATATGTTTATGAGGTTGAGTTGTTGATTTCACTGTTGAGTTCTTCTGTATCTTCATTGAGTATTTTTTCTAGTTGATCTGTCCCTCCTTGAAAGTGATGTGTTAAAATCTCCTACTACTATTGTAGAGTTGTCTATTTTTCCTTTCAATTCAGTCAATATTTGCTTCACGTATTTTGGAAAACTTTCATAGGGTGCATATTATGATAATGTCTTTTTGGTCAACTGATCCTATCCTGTCCTTCTTTGTCCCTTACCCTGTTTTTCACCTTAAAGTCTATTTTATCAGAAATTAATATTGCCACTTCTGCTCTTTTTTAATTACTATTACCTTGGTATATATTTTTTTCCATCCTTTAACTTTTAATTTGTTTTTATCTTTGTGTCTAAGGTGAGTTTTTTGTAGGCAGCACATCGATAAGTCTTCTTTTCTTATCCAGTCTGCCATTCTCTTTCTCTTGACTGGTATATTTAGTCCTTTCACTTTCAGTGTAATTAGTGATGGGTATGAATTGATTGCTGGCATTCTATTGTGATTTTTGTCATGTGGTTGGAGTTTCCTTGGTCCGAATACTTTTCTGTGCTGAGTTCATTTTGTTGTCAAATGTTTCCTCTCTTTTCTTCTCTATTGTTGGTTTTGTGTTTACTAAGCCCATGTTTTCCTTCTTTCTGGGTTTGCTTAGGGGGATTGTTTATTTTCTCTGTGGTTACCTTGAAATGAATTCTTGTCTCTATATTTTTGGAACAATCTGTTCTATAAGGACATTGTCCTGTTTTCTCTCCATTTAGAAATTTTTTACCTAGAACTTTTATTCCCTTTATTTGTTTTGTTGCTGGTGCC
>NW_006922245.1:834126-835060 GCF_000298275.1 Orycteropus afer afer
GATTTTGAGTTTTGTTCCACATTGTTCTCCCTCTCTATCCAGGATCTCCTACATAGATCCCACTCTGAGTGGTTGACAGTGGTAGCTGGGCACCAGCTAGTTCTTCTGGTCTCATGTCATATAGGCTTCAGATCACATGGTGTACCAGTCACTAGGACTAATTCTTTCCATGAATCTTTGTTTTTCTTCATTCTTCTTTGCTCTGGATGAGGGGAGACCCATCTGATTTTGTTTTAGTGTTGATGTCACATGTCCTGATTTTGTTATTCTCTGTTGTGGGTTCTCTATTGGAAGGACTTCCTTAAGCATTTCATGTAGGGTTGGTCTGGTTTTCACAAAATCCCTTAATTTCTGTTTGTCTGAGAAAGTCCTAATTTCACCCTCATATTTGATGGACAATTTGGCTGGATATAGAATTCTTGGTTGGAGGTTCTTTTCCTTCAGTGTTTTATATATGCAGTCCCATTGATTTCTTCCCTGCATGGTTTCTGCTCAGTAATCAGAACTCAGCCTAACTACTTGTCCCTTGTAGGTGAAATTTCTTTTTTCCTGGGCTGCTCACAAGATTTTTTCTTTGTCTTTGGTTTTGGAGAGTGTGGTGGTTATGTATGTGTGTGTCAACTTGGCTGGGCCTGGTTGAGTGGCTGGACAGCTGGATGTAGCATTCCGCATGATGAGACTGGTAATCAACTCCATGGTGGAATCTACTGTGAGCAGCTGAGTAGCTCCCTTTGAGTATGTGGTCTGCTTCCCATATATAAGCAGCAGATTTGGGAATGGTCTCTAGCTTATGACACACTTGGACCCTGCATGTCGCCATGTCATTGTTCAACAGCAGTCTGCCATGCTCTGCTGACCTTGGGACTTACAATGGACTTGAGTTAATGGCCTGCTGTGTGGTTTGGTAACATCAGAACTGTGACATTTTACTTGT
>NW_006922245.1:836135-836742 GCF_000298275.1 Orycteropus afer afer
GAAAAGACAATATTCTTGAAGAATTCAGCAAAATCATACAAGAACAAAATGACAAAGTAAATAGATAATTAGAAATCACACAAGAATAGCAATTAGATATCCATAAGGTGAGCACTAAAATTATGGAGATAGATAACACATTGGAAAGACAGAAGAGTAGAATCAAACTGGCTGAAGAATGCATATCCTAGCTAGAAGACAAACCTCTTCATACAAGTTTATATGAGGAAAAATCAGAAAAGAGAATAAAGGTAAACAAAGAAATACTAAGAGTTATGTGAAATGATATAAAAAGAAATAGCATATTCCTGATTGGAATTCCAGAACAAAGGGAGGAGAAAAAAAGAAAGAAAGAAAATCGTTTAAGACTTACTAACAGAAAACTTCCCCAGTATCATGACAGACAAAAGTATATCTATCCAAGAAGCTCAATGAACCCCACACAAGATAGACCCCAAATGAAATCAACAATATATATCATAATCAAACTTTCCAAAACCAAACCAAAGAAAGAATTTTGAAAGCAGCTCAGGAAAAAAATGAATTACTTATGAAGAGCAACCAATAAGACTAAGCTCTGATTTCTCAGCAGAAACCATTAAGGCAA
>NW_006922245.1:838972-840101 GCF_000298275.1 Orycteropus afer afer
TGGACCAATAAGCAGCAATACGATAAAAGGAGAAAAGATTGAGGTTGTCAAAGAATTCACGTTGCTTGGTTCTACAATTGAAGCCAATGGAAGCAGCAGTCAGGACATTAGACAACGTGTAGCACTGGGCAGGTCTGCTGCAAAGGAATTATTTCAAGTGCTGAGGAGCAAAGATGTCTCCTTGAGGACTAAGGTGGGCCTGACACAAGCCATGATATTTCCAATCACCTCCTATGTATGTGAGAGCTAGATGATGAATAAGGAAGACCAAAGAAGAGTTGATGCTTTTGATTTGTGGTGCTGGCAAAGAATGCTAAAGGTACCATGGACTGCCAAAAGAACTAACATATCTGTCCTGGAGGAAGTGCAGCCGAGATGCTCCTTGGAAGGGAGGATTGCCAGGCTTTGTCTCACTTACTTTGGTCATGTTGTCAGAGGAAACCATTCCCTGGAGAAGGATATCATGCTTGGTAAGGTGGAGGGTGGACAAAGGAGGGGAAGACCTTCAACGGGATGGATTGAAATGGTGGCTACGACAATGGGCTCAAGTATAGCAAGGATCGTGGAGCTGGCATGGGATCGGGCGGAGTTTCCTTCTGCTGTGCATGGGGTCGTTATGAGTCGGAAATGGCACAATGGCATGTAACAGCAACAATAAGAAGACAAGGGGAAAAAATCAAATACATGGATACTGAATAACACATAGCTCAAGAACCATTGGGTAACAGAAGAAATAAAGTGTGACATAAAAAATTCCTAGAAACAAATGAGAATGACAATACTACATACCAAAAATTTTGGAAGAGAGTAACAAAGCAGTACTCAGAGATCAATTTATAGCAATTACCACATACATCAAAAAAGAAAAAAAGTACCAACATAAACACTTTAACAATTAGAATGAGAGCAACAAAAGAAGTCTTCACTCTCCAGAAGAAAGGAAATAATAAAGATCAGAGCAGAAGCAAATGAAACAGAAAAACAATAGAATCAACAAGACTAAAAACTTGTTCTTCAAAAAGATTTACAAAATCTACAAAACACTGGCAAATTTCACTAAGGAAAAGAAAGAGAAGATGCAAATAACAGGAATAAGAAATGAAATGGGTGACTTCACAACAGAACCAAC
>NW_006922245.1:840339-845047 GCF_000298275.1 Orycteropus afer afer
AACTGGAGGATGGTTCCTACCAAAATAAGGAAGACTAAGTACCTAGGAATCCAGGAGGTCCACTATAAGACAGAGGTAAAAAGAAAACCCACAGTGATTGTGAAGAGAGATAACAAAAGGAAGAATTTGCAACATGCCTAGAGAGACACCAGTCCAGATTGTGGAGAGACTTCCTTAATAAAATGAAGTGAAAGAGTATCTGATATGATTGAATGCCATAAGAAGAAAATTGCAAAATTGAGTGGGGTATTTTGAGGGTTCAGTCAAAAATGATATGGGCTGTTAAGCAAATAATAATAAGAAAAAGATTAATTTCAGGAAAAATAAAAAGGCATGAAATGAAATGTAACACACTTGTGGCTCTGTTATGAATAATATGGTACATAATATTCAGAGTGATGTAAACAACAAATACTGATCTCATCCAAATTTCTATATGACTACAATGGAAGGATATAAAAATGGCAATCTTATCATGTGTGTTTGGGTGTGAGTAGAGGAAGGACATAACAACAACAACAGAGGAAGGAAGTTAAACCCTCATCTTGCTGAGTGGAAAATGTATTAGATAATAACTAAAATTGAAAATTAAGAAACAGTAGTGGAACCACATTATTTTCCCATATTCACTTAAATAGCAAAAGAATCAGCCACATAGTTGAAAGTGTGATGCCTCTGGGGAAAGGAAGGATTAAAGCAGGAAGATAACAGGAGATTGCTTTATAAACTAATTGACACTTAAACCATGTGCTTGATTAACTTTGAGGAAAATTAAAAAAAAAAAACTAAATTAAACATGCATTGGATTTTTTTGTAAGGTAGCAGACTAAATAATACAAATCAAACTTATAAAAGTACTAAACATGTTTAATATCAGTTATTCTTGAAAATTGTAACACTGATAGGCAAACAAATGTGCACAAGTTGTCACAATGCAACATAAATCTCAATTTGTTTACTCAACAAACATATATGCATAGTTAAATTGTAGAAGTCCTGGCTAAAATGCCCCCTCTGAGGTCCCAATTCCCTGAAAGTGTTATAGGAACTATTTTGGAATGAGGTAAAACACATAGGTGAATAGGTCCTCATCCTTACTTCAATTCGAGCAGAATTTTTTGGGGAAGATAAGATGCTTAGTTTCTGATTTTTGTTAGATTAAAGGAATTTGCTCCACACAAATGTTAGAAAACACTATTTTTAGAGAATTATTACTATATAATCATAGCAACCCATTTGGAAGTTTAGGATTTCTTCTTTTAGTTGTCGCTTTGAAAACCTATAATATTTTATAAGCTCCTCATAAATCATCTGCCATTTATTTTCTGTACTCATTTCTATTATTTTCCCTGCTAGTGCAAACTCCCTCTCACCCCCATCTGTTCTGTGATTTAGTTGAAAAGGGGTTTAAAAAAATAATTCTGTGCAAAATGCCTTTTCCCTTAATATCTTCAATATCCATATTTTGCTTGCAGAGATCAGAGACTGTTTTGAGAAATTTCAGATTTGAAAGCCAACACTTTGAAAAAGATTAAGGTTTTTCTCATAAGACAGAAAGTGCCATACCATCAAAATAAGAAGTGTTTGTATGTGGCATAGTAATCCTCATTGTTATTTAGCTAGCAGTATGTAAAGACTATTTTAGGTTGTCACTTGTCTTCTAACATTACCAGAGTTTGAAATTTAAACACTTTCCCATTTGCAAAGAGTACTATAGTCCTTGTAAACTAAGAATAAGTTTATTCACAAGTTGCAAAATATTTTGTTTTGCTTATATGTGAATAAAGGATAATGGACCTGTTCCCTTAAAAAGTGAAATGGTATCTTATAGTTGAGGTATAACTATGAAAGTGTAAATTAAATTAGATCTTCTTGGGATGATGCTTTTCCCGTGCCTCTTCCTAATTAGACAAGGAGGAAAGTCAAAAGATGCTGAAGGTTTGGAATCAGAAAATAGTGGGAAATAAAATTATGTTGTGTGAAACTTTTGAGATGTAGTACTCAGGGTGGCAGAAATATGTTAATGATGTATTTACCATGTATGCTTTAACCATTAGAACCAAATTGAAAGGGCCAGCCAAAGGTAAAGAAATGGCCTTGCGCAGCCTGAAGGAAGGATAGTGGTGGTGATGTTTGATGATGCTTAATGAAGGGATATGAGCATTGAGCAATGGTGAGGAACTTGGCTGCAAACTGATAGGTTGCAGGTTTGACCTCACCAGTAGCTCTGTGAGAGAAAGATGTGGCAATCTGCTTCAGTAATGCCCTGTCCTATAGGGTCACTATGAGTCAGAATTGACTTGAGGGCACTCAACAACACAAGTGAAGAGATGAAACAGCTCACTGATAAAGTAGAAATTGATAGAAGATACACTTAAAAGTTTGTGTTTTATATATACCTTATCAATATTTTAAAGTAAGATGAAATTAAATATTATTTTATAAGAATTAATATATACGTGTAGGATATACTTTTACTTCTTTCTTCTGTATATCTGAAGTAAATCTAACACTCTGTAATGCTATTTAAACAGTACACTACTAAAAACAGGCAATCTACTTCCATAGTGATACTGCCTCGGAAACCCAAGGAGGGGTCGCTATGAGTCGGGACCAACTTGACGGCACATAACAACAAAGGTCAGTGCTGGAGCTGAAAGAAAATTACCTTGAAGAATTTAAAAGACCACCGTAGGAAATCACCTGAGAATGCAACAACTTTTTGATCTTTTATTAATTTCATTCAATTAAAATATTTATTGAGCACCTACTATGTGTCATATACTAGATGCTCAAGTTTGCAGTGTCAGGGTTCCTGTCTCATAAAGTTTGCCAACTAATTGAAAGAAGGTAATTGTCATCACAATCTTTTTCTTTAAGGCACATGAAGAGACTTCAAACTCTGTGAATGTGCACTGTAGTAGAGTCAGTCAAAACGTAATTTGAAGCATTTTTGTTATACAAGGCCATATGATATAAAGGTCATGCACATATTCTGAGCCCTTGCTTTCTTGCTCCCTTTATGAATATTGGCTTACCTTAACTTTGTACTTGAATCTTTATGGCCTTTTCACCTCAATGAGTTGTTTTGTAGATTACTTCGTTCTCCTGACTATGATGTTCACCTTTTGTGTCTTTAGGAACCTTGATTTTCAGGCCCCATTTTAAAAGATGACACAGTTAAGCAACATGGACATTTTCATTGCCTCCTAAAAAGGATCATTACCTCAGCTTTGATTTGCATTTAAATACTTCAGGAAATGGGGGTTTTAATTCAGAAAACTTGTTTTACCCTGTCTAACAATCTCCTGCAATTATGAAAATGTGAATTCCACTGGTTAAGGTTTTAGTTCAATAGCACTGTTATCTATACATCACAATTTTGTCTGAGTCAATGAGGTTACATCTCTAAGATGTCCAATGGTCACTTTATACACTTAAGGTTCTTCACCATCCTTTGGGATAAAAGACAATTACCTATGTGTAAGATCTTAATCATATTCCATGGTCAGAGTGCTAAATTGATATTTTGCAACTTGGTTGAATTGAAGGCAAAAGTTTATACATGAGGAAGCAGCTCACACTGAATTGTGACTGCAAATCTAATTTTAAAAATGTTCCTTGTCTATGCTGCTCTCATTTTTTTGATACTGAACTTCATCTCCCAAGTCCCAAAGTCCATTTCAGACTTTTACTTTATAATATACAGCTCATTATAAGATGCAAAATCCTTTGCTTCAGTGAACAGCCTTTGAGTATCAATGAGGAATGTTAAATGTATTTTTTATCAAGGAAGATGACCCAGGGGAATATCAGGAATAAATGAATAAAAGCACCAAACAACAGTATGAATTGGCCTCTCTGCAGAAGGTCTCAAAGGAGAAGTCAAGAACTCAGTGCACAGAGGCTTAATAAATAAATAAATAAATATAAAAATAAATAAATAAAAATAAAAAAGCCCTCATTTCTTGAGCAAAATCAAGGTCACACTGAGGATTGTAAGAGAAAAGATCCATTCTCTTATATATATATGTGTGTGTGTGTGTGTGTATACACACACACACATATACATGTATGTATGTATATATGTACCTATATACATATATTGAAAATATTATGCTTTATTTAAAGGATCCACTTTGAACTAAGTTATCATTGCCAAAAATAATGATGTGTATAGTTGATTTTTCAAAGGTATGAAAGTCAACAGTCTTTCCTTTAATTCCTACAAATTCTTTATTAGACCTGAAAATTAAAAAAAAAAATAACTAATTTACAGTGTAAGTACAATCTACTATTGCATACAATTTTTATGAAATCATATACCAGTGTGATCTTCAGATAATTTCCAGGAAATTATCCAGGGTTGTCCAGCCTCGCACATATAGTGTCCCAATTTTTAATGTTTTTGAAATAATGTGCATATAGAAATATGCCATGGGTCTGATATTAAAAAGAAAAAGGGATATTTTTTTTTCCTTTCCATCTTCATGTATTGGCAGGTGTGTGTGGTGAGGTTAGTTCTATTCTCTTTGAGATGCAGACTGTGAATTATTAACAACCCAAAAAACAGTATACTCCCCAAAGATCACCATCATAAGGCAATAATGTAGGCCTAAAATTAATTTTTTTTCTTCAGTTCTTTCAGTTTGAGAAATGCTGAGCATGTTCTTCCTTTTTGGTTTTCAGACTCCAGGTCTTTGCACAT
>NW_006922245.1:847750-848522 GCF_000298275.1 Orycteropus afer afer
CCACTTCATGTCTGTCAGTTTGTTGGTGTAGTGACTTTCATGTTGCTGTGATGTTGGAAGATATGTCACCAGTGTTTCAAATACCAGCAGGGCCACCTATGAAGGATAGATTTCAGAGGAGCTTCCAGACTAAAAGAGACTAGGAAGGAGGACTTGGTGATCTATTTCTAAAAAAAAAAAAAATGGACAGTGAAAATCTTATGAATAGCAATGTAACATTGTTTGATATAGTGCTGGAAGATGAGGATCTCAATTGGAAGGCTTTCAAAATACAACTGGGGAAGAACTGCCTCTTCAAAGAAGAGTTGATCTTAATAATGTGAATGAAGTAAATCTTCCAGGTCCTTCATTTCCTGATGGAGCATGGCTGAAAATAAGGACAAATGGCAGCAGCAACATCCATTATAATTGGAATGTGGAATGTAAAAATATGAATCTGGGAAAATTAGACATTATCAGAAATGAAATGCTTGAAGATAAATATCCTATCTTATTAGTGAGCTGAAATGAACTAGTATTGGCCATTTCGATTTGGAAAATCTTATGGTTTACAGGTTCAAGTTGAAGCTGAGTACAATTAAAATAAGTCCATGAGAGCCAAAGTACGACCTTTTTTGTATCCCTCCTAAATTTAGAGACCATTTAAAGAACAGATTTGATACATTGAGCACCAAGGACCAAAAACCAGATGAATTGTGGAATGGCATCAAGAACATCATCCATGAAGAAAGCAAAAGGTCATTAAAAAGACAAGAAAGGAAGAAAAGACCAA
>NW_006922245.1:850017-852763 GCF_000298275.1 Orycteropus afer afer
AAAGTGCTGAACAGCAAAGATATCTCCTTGAAGACTAAGTTGTGCCTAACCCAAGCTATGGTATTTTCAATCACCTCATATGCATGTGAGAGCTGGGCAATAAACAAGGAAGACCGAAGAAGAGTTAATCCTTTTGAGTTGTGGTGTTGGCAAAGAATACTGAAAGTACCATGGACTGCCAAAAGAACTAATAAATCTGTCCTAGAAGAAGTGCAGCTGGAACACTTCTTGGAAGCAAGAAGGGTCAGACTTTGTCTGACCTACTTTGGTCATGTTGTCAGATGGGACCATTCCTTGGAGAAGGATATCATGCTTGGTAAAGTAGATGGTCAACAAAAAAGGAGAAGGCCCTCAACAAGATGGATTGACACGGTAGCTGCAACAATGGGATCAGGTGTGGCAAAGATTGTGAGGCTGGCACAGGACAGGGCAGTGTTTTGTTCTGTTTTACTTGGGGTCACTATCAGTCGGAGCTGACTCAACAGCAGCTAACAACAACAACATGGTTTCCTGTGCTAGAGATGACAAATTGAAGAGGAATGTTGTAGCAAAAAAAAAAAAAAACAACCCACAAACCTACCGCCATTGATTTTATTCCGACTCATAGCAACTCTGTAGGACAGAGTAGAACTGCCCCATAGGGTTTCCATGGCTATAAATCTTTAGGGAAGAAGACTTCCTCATCTTTCTTGTGAGGAGCAGCTGGTGGGTTTGGACCACTGACCTTTTGATTAGTAGCCAAATTTCTTTTTTTTTTTTTAATTTTATTTTGATTTGGGTGAAAATTTACAGAGTAAATTCACTTTTCATACAGCAGTTCACATATACTTTGTCTCATGTCATTGACCAAAATTTACAATGCAACAGCTCCCCCCCCACACTTCCTCCCCATAGTTACCTCTTCCCAGTGTCCATCCCTCCATACTCTTCTGCACCCTGAGCTATCTCCCCGTGCATAAGCAGCCCTTCCTTCTCCCATGATTGTTCTCTCCAGGGTGTATGTCTATTTGAGGTAAATGTTTAACTCACATGCCTGTACTTTGTTTGGGTTAGCAGCCAAATTCTTTAACCACTGTGCCACCAGAGCTCCTAATGGAGTGGTATTCATTGCCAAAAAGAACTTTTTATCTATACTGAAGTACAATGTTATCAGTGATAGGGTAATATCAATACATCTACAAGGAATTTGACTATTATTCAAATTTATGCAGCAGCCATTTTATGTCTTCATAACCAAAGAGGAAGACATTGAAGAGTTTACCAACTTCTGGGTCTTGATCAAACATGCAATCAAGATGCACTGATCATTGCTGGTGATTGGAATATGAAAGTTGGAAACAGAAGGATTAGTAGTTAGAAAATATGGCCTTAGTGAGAGAAACGATACTGGATACAGCACGATAGAGTTCAGTGAGACCAATGATCTGTTCATTGCAAATACCTTTTTCAAAAGTATAAACAATGACTATACATGTAGACCTAGGTAGATGGAATAAACAGGAATTAAATGTACAACATGTGTGAAAAGAGATAATGGAGACGTTATCATCAGTCAAAACAAGGACATGGCTAGACTGTGGAACAGATAATTAATTGCTCACATACAAAGTCAAGTTGAAGCTGAAGAACATTAAAACAAGTCCATGAGAGCCAAAGTATAAGCTTGAATATACCCCACATGCATGTGGAGACCATCTCAAGAATGTATTTAACATATTGAACACTAATGACCAAAGACCAGCCATCAGGGATATCACACATGAAGAAAGCAAGGGGTCATTAAAAAGACAGGAAAGAAATAGATGTCAGAAGAGACTCTGAAACTTGCTCTTGAATGTACAGTAGCTAAAGTGAGTGGAAGAAATTATGAAGTAACAGAATTGAACATAAGATTTCAAAGGGCAGCTTGAAAAAAACAAAGTAAAATTTTATAATGAAATGTGCAAAGACTTGAAGTTAGAAAACCAAAAGGGAAGAACACACTTGTCATTTCTCAAGCTGAAAAAATTGAAGAAAAATTCCAAAACTCGAGTTGCAGTAATGAAAGATTCTATAAGCAAAATATTAAACAACACAGGAAGTATCAGAAGAAGGCGGAAGGAGTAAAAAATGTACCCAAAAGATTTCATTGATGTTCAGCCATTTCAGGAGGGGGCATGTGAGCAAGAATTGATGACAGTGAAGGAAGAAGTCCAAGTCATACTGAAGATATTGACCAACATCAAGGCACCAGGAACTGATGGAATACCACCTGAAATGTTTCAACAAATGGATGCAACACTGAAAATGCTCACTTGTCTATGTCAAGAAATTTGGGGGACAGCTGCCTGCCCAACTGACTGGAAGAGATTCATATTTGTGCCAATTCCAAAGAAAAGTGATCTGCTAGAATGCACAAATTATTGAGCAATACAATTACTATCACATACAAGTAAAATTTTACTGAAAATAATACAAAAACAGTTGCAGAAGTATGTCAACCAGAAACTGCCATAAATTCAAGCTGGGTTTAGAAGAGGATGTGGAACAAAGTATATCATTGCTGACATCAGATGTATCTTGACTAGAAGCAGAAAATAACAGAAAGATGTTAACCTATGATTGTGTGGACCATAAAAAAATTATGGATAACATTACAAATAGGAATTTCAGAACACTTAAATGTGCTCATGTGAAACTTCCACATGGATCAGGAGCCTGTCATTCGAGCAGAACAAAGGGATACTACATGATTTAAAATCAGCAA
>NW_006922245.1:853331-858745 GCF_000298275.1 Orycteropus afer afer
TACTTGGATCCACAATCAACATCCATGGAATCAGAAGTCAAGAAACAAAATGGTATATTCCATTAGGAGAAATCTCCTTCAAATTGACTTGTTTAAAATATTAATTAGGGAAGATGTCACTCTGAGGACTAAGATGCACCTGACACAAGCCAGGGTATTTTCAATTACTTCATATGCATGTGAAAGCTGGACATTGAATAAGGAAGACTGAAGAATTGATGCCTTTGAATTTTGGTGTTGGTGAAGAATATTAAATATACCATTGTTTTGGTTACTTTGTGCTGCTGTAACAGAAAATACCACAAATGGATTGGCTTTAACAAACAGGAGTTTATTCTTTCACAATTTGGAGGCTAGAAGCCCGAGTTCAAAATGCCAAGCTCTAGGAGCTGGGTGAAAGCCCCTTGACCTTGGGCTTCAGCTCTGCCTCTTGCTCCCAGCCCATTGGAGCTGGAGGTGTCTCTTCATTCAGATAGCCACTGGCTATTGGGGCTGACAAATCCAAGGTCTCCAACTAAATAGGCACAGGCCCAATATTACCAAACCACATGGCAGGCCACTGATTCAAGTCCATTGAAAATTCTGGATGGGGAAAAATGTGGAACATATTTTCTCCAAGTCGTATTGGTTGAAATCTGAGAATATTTCCATATGTGTGTATATGTTTATATATATGTGTGTGTGAGTTTGTGAGATGTGTGTATGTGATATTGAAGGTTCCATATAATAGAGTAATATGGTAATAAAGTGTGGTATATATAAAATTATTTAAGAAAATATTCCAAGTTTGGCAGACAACATGGCAGGCTGCTGAAAGACGACTTGGCTACATGCAGGATTCAAGTGTGCCAAAAGCTAGAGATCTTCTTCAAAGCTTCTCCTTATTTACTGGAAGCAGCCCACATCCCTAAAGCAGCTACTCAGCTGCTTGCGGCAGATTCTAGCATGGAGTTGATTGTCAGTTTCATCATGGGGAATAACTACAACGAGCTGCTCAGCCACTCAAAACCAGGCCCAGCCAAGCTGACACATAACCTTAACTACGACAACCATGGACTTCCAGAAGAACAAATCTGTCTTGGAAGAAGAATAGACAGAACATTCCTTAGAAGTGAGGATGGTGAGTCTTTGTCTTACGTACTTTGGACATATTATCAAGAGGGACCAGTTCCTGGAGGACATCATGCTTGGTAGAGAGTCAGCTGAAAAGAAGACTCTCGATAAGATATATTGACACAATGGCTACAATAATTGGATGAAATATAAGAAAAAATGTGATGATGGTGCAGAACCGGATAATGTTTTATTCTGTTGTACATAGTGTCACTATGGGTCAGAAACTACTCAAGGACCCCTACCAACAACAACAACAACTACTACGTTACATGAGTATTGCATGTTGAATGACCACAAAGAAACTTCAGGATTCTTGAATTATCTTCAACAGTGATTCTGCACTAACATGCAAGTATATTGATTTTGGTTATATTGTTACCAAAGATTTTGTTTGTCCGTAAATCATCATACAAATATTTTCAAAATTTTCTTAAATAATTTTATATATACCCCACTGTATTACCATATTACTGTATATATGGAACCTTCAATATCACATACACACATCTCACAAACTCACACACACACACATATAAACATATACACACATGGAAAATATTTTCAGATTTCAACCAATATGATTTGGGGAAAATAGATATATTCCACTTTTTTTCCTGTCCAGAATTTTCTGTAATCCCTCCTGCACCAATTACATATGTCATTTTAGGAGCAAAATATCCCCAATACTCCTTAACTAAAATTTGAGTATATTTAGGGCATCTCTAAGAGTATAATTGCTTTGAGCTGTGTCTGTATTGAGGATACTTGGTTTCTAGTTTTATTCAGATTCAAATAATTCTCCATTTTATTTGTGTGAAGTGATTTTTAAAATATGTCACTTTTCTGATTGTAATTCCTTTGTAATCTAACTACATGAAAGAGAAAAATATTTCCCTTTTCCTCAGCCATAGAAGCAGAGATTTCCATGAACAGTAGTCATCAGAGATTGTGTTGCTTTTCCTTCAATATAATCAGATTATCTTTTACCCATGGTCTTCTAGCAGATAAAAGAACAAAGTGAATTATGTACCATGAGAAATTATGTTTAAGTCTAGAATATGGAAAGCACGTAAGCTGAAAAATGCCAAAAAAAGACTAATTATGACAGAGTTTGAAAATCATTGTGGTTGATCAAACACTTCTTTGTGTTTCTGGTATTTTAGGACAAGAGAAATTAAGTTTCTGTAGCTTGATAGTGAAAAATTAAAGATTTTATATAAAGTTACAATTTAAACTTATTAAAATTGCACATGATAATTATAGTCATTTTTTAAGGATTTTTATTCCTGTGATGTACCATTCATGGCAATGAATGTTCTAATTTTGAGGTTACTATTACTGAAAAAAATGATTCTTTTTCCGTGATTTCTGGTTGTCTCATTTACAGCACCGCAGGCAACTGGCCAGAATTAGACTGAGCAAAGGAAAAAGAAATGACGATTTATAAACTCCTGAGAATGGATGACTATAAAATATCAGAATTCTCTGTATATATTTCACTATAATTTGATGATGAGGCCCAAAATGTTTTTGCAAAAGGTGAAAAGACAATACTTAATCATAAATTGTGTTTGAATTTTATATACATTTACTATTGAAGTATATTCTACTTTCATAAGTGTAGAACAAAGCTGATGGATAACATTAAATGATGTGTGGAAATGTTTACAGCTGTAATTTAATAGGTCTCTGATCTTAAAAATATAATGCTTTTAAAAGATAGTTTCCCTTGTTAATTTCTTAGCTTATACTTACTGCAGGAATCCTTAAACTTTTTCTTTGCAGGAAAAGGTTTTGTTTTGTTTTTCATTTACATAAAATCCTTGAGCTCAATGTGGAGTGAGGAATAAAACTTAGCTATGTGTGTATGTGTGTGACACTGCAAATATATGTGATTATCACAGGGGACACTTTCTTCTCAGTGCAGATACCTGGAGAATAAACAAAACATAATTGAAGAAGAATCTAGAAGCCGTAGAAGTAGGCATCAGAATTCTGTAATTAGTAACAATTGATGTAATAAGATATATTTTGTTGTCATTGTCTTGGTTAAGTAATGAAGCTCTAAGCATGATTTTATTCTAAGGATTTGCTCTAATCCTTAAACTCCCATCTACCAATCCATTCTTAGGACATATAACATATTTCCAGATGTCTTTCATATTTTCTGGACCTGACTTGTATCAGAAAAGAAAAAATAAGAATGAATCACGAGGATTGTTCTAGCATTTTTCCATACTAATGAAGTTGGAGAATTTAGGAGACCCTAACACTTTCCACTTGTTGGAGCATCCTTACTCTGGTACCCAATTTGCTAAAATATAATATATTCTATTACCTGGCAATAGAAGGAAAACTCAATTATAGGTAAAATTGTCTGTCTTAAGACAGAAAACTTGTCAGACACACACTGCCAATGAAAGTTTGAGCCTGGATTTGGGAACCTTTTTTTACCTATCTTTCGTAAGTCCAGCTGACCCTTCTTCAGAAAATTGTGTGATGTTCTGATTCAGCTTCTAATCACCTATTTGAGGCAATGAAAATAAGATAAATAATGGCTTTGGTGGCACTGTGGCTAAAGTATTGGGCTGCTAACCAAAAGGTCAGCAGTTTCGAATCTCAAGAGAAAGGTGCGAGAAAGACAAGGCCGTCTGCTTCCATAAAGATTTACAGCCTCAGAAACCCCGTTGGGTTGCTATGATTTGAAATCAATTTGATGGCAATGAGTTTTTTTTTTTTAAGACTTTTTTTTTTTTTTTTTAGCATATCTTAGTGGTTCACAGCAGAAAGCTAAAGAAAATGCACCTCAGTAATAATCTAATCTGACTACCCCTTTTCCTGGTAAGGAAACTGAAACCCAAAGAAGTTAAGTTACTTATTCAGCGTGACTTAATATCAGCACAACTGTAACTAGACCTTAAATATTTCATTTTCTATGTTTTTGTCTGCCACTTCATACTACGTCAAAGGTAAATATACAATAAAAATCTTAATTCTTTCTTATCTAAAACATTGTTAAAGAATTAGATTTAATATATGTCCTCAGAAGGAAGGTTGGGCAAACTACTTCCATAGTGATACTGCCTCAGAAACCCAAGGAGGGGTCACTATGAGTCGGATCTGACTCCACGGCAGTGTGTTTGGTTTGGTTTGGTGCAAGAATCTTTAATTACATATATAGAGATTCAAATATTTTAGCTGTGAACCCTACAGAGTTATAGTATAAATTAAGATTTGCACAGCCAATGAGAAGTTGAATACGGTAAATTTCAAATGTCCACTGTCCTTGAGTCAATTCTGACTTGTAGTGACCATATAAGATAGAGTAGAATTGCCCCATAGGGTTTCCAAATTTGCAATCTTTACAGAAGCAGACTGCCACAACTTTCTTCCAAGGAGTGGCTGGTGGTTTTGAACCACCAACCTTCTGTATAGCAGCCAAGACTTAACCTCATGTCACCAGGGGTCCTTAAATTTCTATTGATACTGGTAAGATATTTTCTTACAAATAACTCTTTACTCTTGTTGTTTTTCTTTTACTTTTTGTTGTGAAGCAAAATAAACAGAGTTCTTTAAAATTCTTTTTTATCTTTGTTTTATCTATTCCCATAATAATAATGATAAATCAGTTTAGAAGTTTAGCTTACAAATTTTGGGATCATTTTGTTTTCCATTTCGCCACTGGGCTAGCCTTTTAAAATAAAAAGTACCATCTTCACAGAACACCCAGTATGTTCCCACTATTTCAGTTATAATTTGGTGTACCTTTGCTAAGTCCATTTGTCCTTGGGTGCCACAAGTAGTAAGTGCTTGACTACCAACCCAACCAGAGGAACATCAGAAGAAAGGTCTGGCAACCTCCTTCTAAAAGGTTAAAAAAAAACCTCACTGCTTTGAGTTGATTCCGACTCACAGCAACCCCCGTTGGGTTTCCGAGGTGGTAAACCTTTATGGAAGTAGATTGCCCCATTTTCCTTCCATGGAGCAGCTCATGGGTATGAACCACTGACCTTCTGGTTAGTAGCCAAGTGCCTTATCCACTATGCCCCCAGAGCTCCTTTCTAAAAGGCTGCTCTCAGCCCAACAGTAAGACTTCCATGAAGAACACCCAACCCAGGGCGATGCACCCACCTACTCTATAGACAAACACCCCTCGGAGCAATTGGCCATGGGGCACCAGAGGGACAGCATTCATATGGAGGAAAAGCAGGGCAGACAAGAGTGCATAGCTAAGAAGGGCACAGGGATGGGGGAGTGGGGTCACTGAGAAGGGAGAGGAGGAGAATGGGTTAGGGTTG
>NW_006922245.1:859480-864995 GCF_000298275.1 Orycteropus afer afer
TGGCAGTTCAAACCCACCAGCCACTCCTCGGAAGGAAGATGGGGCAATCTACTTCCGTAGTGATACTGCCTCGGAAACCCACGGAGGGGTCGCTATGAGTTGGGTCCAACTCCACGGCACATAACAACAACAACAATTATTTGCAGAAATATATGGTATCTATCTAATGATAAATTCCCAAGAGTGCTGACATTAAGCTGATTGAGTGCCTGAAAATAAAGCTAGTCTATACATTTAAGGTATTCTTATCAGATATTATTATTAATAGTACAGAAAATAAATTAATAGTGTAAGCCTGCTTGCTGATTTATGCAAATTACCTTAAAATCATTGTCTCTGGAATTATTTCAACTATTTTCTTTTTTATCATATCTCTCACAGAACTACCTTAAATTCAATCTAAGTAAGTGTGAAAATGAATAGATAGTATGTTTTTATCCTCTGTTTCTTGTTTCTACTGGACACTATATGCTTTTTTATGTTCCTGAGATTTTTCTGGGGCATTTAAGCAGGCAATAACTAATGACCAAATCATGAATAAATTCTCAGCATGAAGCCCATATTAAAAAGATATTTTTCAGCTAACACTCAGCATTCCTGATGAAGGATTAATGTTAATGATGTTGCAGAAGAGAAGACCAAAAGCACCATATTAATTTTCTATAAGAAGTGAGCTTTCTCTTTTCCCTCATCAACTACAAGTTTATGGTAATCAAATGACTTTTTTTAAATTGTTATTATTCTTTATTTTTTAAAGTCTTCTCCAGAGGTTTCTCTCACCTCGTGACAATTCTCCTTCTTTGCTTTTTATTCTTACAGTCAAACCAGGTACATTGCATCTGCTTGCAGACTAAACTAAATTTATAAGGAAATTAAGTTAATTTTCTTGTCCACTCTTTGGGAATCAAAACAAGTTCTAAACTCACTCTCTCTAAATTAACAGTAAAAGGGAAAGGGCACTAAACAATACTGAAGAAATCAATTTTCGAGGAAATTTAAAGGAAAAGGCCTGGAGAGTTGGAAGTACAAAGTGATTTCTAAATAGACGTGTGTGTGTAAATACAATGGTGTTGCAAGGTGAGGAATGTATTATAATAAGATTATTGAAAAATAAGCAATATAATTTCTAGAAAACCTGAAAATGTGATTTAAGCTTATTTTAACTTGCTATTTTAAAATATAGACATTAAAAAGTTGCAAATATAGTACACAGTATTTCTATATATCTTTCCCTGAGCTTCCCCAAAAGTTAGTAGTTTTATATAACCATAATGCACTTATCAGAAACAATAAATTAGCACTTATATACTACTATTACCATATCTATAAATCTCATTAAAATCTCACCTCTTGTTCTATTAATGTCTATCTTTTAGCCTAGGAAGCAATCCAAGATCATGCATTGCATTAGTGGTCATGTCTCCATAATTTTCTTTATTTTAGGAGAGTCTCTCATTATTTTTTTTACTTCCATGACCTTTACAGATTTGAAAAGTACTGGACAGGTATTTCTTTAGAATGTGCCTAAGTTTAGTTTTATCTGATGTTTTCTCATGATTAGATTGAAGTTTTACACTTTTGACAGTCATAAAACGTAAATGATGTCGTGCACTTCTCAATTGTATCATATCAAGGCGTACATAATATCAATGTATCTCCTTACAGGAAACACTACCTTTAATCACCTAAGTTGTTGTCTTCTAGTATTACCTACTGCAAAGCTACACTTTACCATTTGTAATTGATAAGTATCTTGTGGTTATATGGTTTGACAATATGCAAATATCCTATCTTATCGTACTTTTGCCTATTTTAGCATTCATAGATGATCAATATCTGTAACAATAATACTGTGACGTTGGCCACAATAATGGTGATTCTGTATTTCCATCATTCCATATATTTGAAGGAAAGTTGGGCAATCTACTTCCGTAGTGATATTGCCTAAAAAACCCAAGGAGGGGTCGCTATGAGTCAGGGCTGACTCGACGGCACATAACAACAACAGCAAATTGTAAAGATGTGCTGTCCCTACTCCCTCATTTATTTATTTATACAATTAGTATGTAGATTAGTATGAACTCATTGACATTCATCTTTTCCCATACATTATATCCATTGTCCTCATTATTTCAGTGTTCATCTTGTCCCAGATATGAGTATTAGGAAGGAGCCTCATCACATTGGCTTCATCTCTTTTCAACATGTTCCCATCATTTTTTGAGCACTTTCTTATTTTTTGAGACCACAAAATATTCCAGGCTGGGGTGTCATTGCCTCTAGCACATTTCAGTAGACAGAGCTAATCTCAAAATATACACATATCTCTGTTTTTCCATATATATCTACTTATGTGTGTGTTTGTGCATGCTATAATTTCATACTGTTCCACTGCTTTCAATAGCATGGAGTTCATTTGAGCACTTACCTTTTTGTTATTTGCAAATACCTTATATGACAGTTAAAAACTTGATGCTTATTATCTCCCACAAATTTACTTATTTGCCCCATCTTAGAATACACTGGGCAATCTACTTCCATAGAGATTAAAAAAAAAAAAAAAAAAAACTCACTGCAGTTGAGTTGGATCCGGCTCATAGCAACCACTCCTTAGGTTTCTGAGGCGGTATCACTACAGAAATAGATTGCCTGACGGCCTCAGAAACCCAAGGAGGATTCGCTATGAGTCTGAACCAACTCAAAGGCAGTGAGTTTTTTGTTTGTTTGTTTGTTTTTAGAATACACATAAGGTTACTTCAGAATGGCTCAAATACACCTTTGTGAAAAACCAGTTTACTTGGACTTCCAGAATAATGGAATGTGGACTTCTGTAAATCCTTTCTCCATATAAATAGCAACAATACATACTGGAAAATTATAATCATTAACTTTTCATACTCTGAAATTTGACTAATGGCTAAGAGCAACTAGGTTTGTGGCATCATATCTTAACTTTCTCCCATTCCCGTCTCCATACTTTTATGAGCTCCTTGAAAATCACAGTAGATGTGATTTTGTAGTGGCCTTGCAGCCACTAGAGGAGGGCAGACCAGATTTGAAGTTTATCAAGAAGTCCTGTCCCCAGACCATAGTCTCTGTTTGACTTGTCTCACAGATATCTAGAAAAGTTCCATTCCCAGCGTGAGGTTGCTAAACCAGCTTGGGAAAATAGAAGTCTGGCCAAAAATGTAAAAGGAAGATCTGACAAAGAAGATATTGATACGGGGCTTTGAAAAGCTCTGACATATTTCTGGAGATAGAGAATGCCGTGTACTCGTACAGTAATGTGTTCATGCTCTAGAAAAACTTAAGAAGGCAACAATACCCACTCTGGTTGACCTGGAGTTCTGGGGAGAAGGAAATTGAGGATCTGGCAGAGTTGTAAACTGCCTAAATGTTGAAGGCATGCTGTAACACTTGGAACACTTTGGTGAAGGGTGGAAGACTTGTATTTCAATGGCATTTAAGAAAATCTCTCACTAGTCATTAGCTGACCATTAAGCTCTCAAGGAGAAACTTCCACACACTACAGGAAATACAGAATTAGTGTAGGAATGTCAATAAACAAACAGTTACAAAAAAAGAGAAAACATCCTGTAGGAAGGAAGTATCTTATTAACAAAGTGGCCACATTATATCATATAATATGTTCAATTGTTGAAAAAAATTATGAGAAACACAAAGAAACTGAAACGTATGGACCATAAACAGGAAAAAAAGGCATCAATATAAGCTGTCCCTGAAGGGGTCAAGATGTTGCATTTACTAAATAAAGATTCTATATCTGCTATTATAAATATATTGAAAAAATAAGGTAATCAAGTCAGATGAAAGAAATCACAATGATAATGTTTCACCAAATAGAAAATATCAACAGAGTTATAATTAATCTAAAAGAACTAAATGGAAATTCTGGAGTTGAAATGTGAAATAAAAATTTAAAAATTACTAAAGGGGATTTATAGTATATTTGAGCCAGGAGCAAGGGCAAAAAGGAAGCTTGAAAATAGAAGATTACATAAAACCACATAGAAAACTGAAAAACCATAAAGAGTATCAATGTATGCATAATGGTAATACCAGAAGAAGAATTAGAAAGAGAAAGGGGCAAAATAAATAATGACTGAAAAGTTCCCAAATTTGATTTTAAAAAGATACTAATTTATACATCTATGTAGGTCAATGGACTCACAGCAAGATGAACTCAAGGATATCCACACATAGGTACATCATGGTCAAACTGCCCAAAGACAAAAAAAAAGAGAGAACCATGAAAGCAGCAAGGACAAAAGAATATGCCATGAGTAAGTATATCTACCCTACAATAAAAACTAAAAAAGTCTTTCAGCAAAGTGTCAGGGTACAAGATCAACATACAAAAATCAGTCAAATCTTTTATGCTATAGAAGAGAACTCTGAAAAGGAAATCAGGAAAACAATACCATTTACAATAGCCACCCCAAAGTGAAATGCTGTGGTTTTCAGGTTGAGTCAGTTTTGACTTGTAGTGACCCTATGTACAACAGAACTAAACACTGCTTGGTCCTGCAGCATCCTCACAATTGTTACCATGCTGATTCCATCATTGCAGCCACTGTATCAATCCATCTTGTTGAGGGGCTTCCTCATTTTTGCTGACTCTGCACTTTACTAAGATGAAATACATAGGAATAGATCGAACCACAGATATAAAAGACCTATACAAAAAAAAAAAAAAAACCTACGAAACACTGTTACAAGAAACCAAAAGAGATCTACATAAATGGAAAAATACACCATGTCATGAATAAGAAGGTTTAACATGGTGAAAATGTCAATACTACCCAAAGCAATCTACAGATTGCATTATAATGCAATCCCAATCCAAATTTCATCTTCATTTTTATAGAAATGGAAAAATTTATCACCAACTTTATATGGAAAGGAAAGAGACCTCAGATAAGCAAATCACTATTAAAGAAGAATAGAGTAAGAGGCCTCACAATTCTTAATCTCAAAACCTACTCTACACCTATGGTATTGGTACAATGACAGACATATAGACCAATAGAACAGAATTAAGTACCCAAAAGTAAATTCATCCACCTTAGACAGCTCTGGTGGCATAGTGCCTAAGGAATTTGAGTGCTAGGCAGAAGGCTGGTGGTTCAAACCCACGAGCCACTCCTCGGAAGGAAGATTGGGCAATCTACTTCTGTAGTGATACCACCTCAGAAATCCAAGGAGGGGTTGCTATGAGTCGGATCCAACTCAACAGCAATGTATATAAACAGCTTATCTTTGGCAAAGGGCCTAAATCCATTAAATAAGGAAGAGATAATCTCTTTAATTGTTCAGGCAATATTGGATATTCATTTGCAGAAAAATCAAATAAAGTCCATATCCCACGCTATAAACAAAAATGAACTCAAGATAGATGAAAGAACTAAATGTAAAACCTAAAACTATAAAAATCAGCAGAAAAAAAAAAATACAGACAAACTTAAGGGCCCAGATAAATGGCATAAATACACTA